>NW_008825114.1:11125889-11137601 GCF_000699105.1 Pygoscelis adeliae
TACTGGAGACATCCAGTCTTAATCTTTGAATCTGAATATTCACAACAAGTTTCACATAACAGTGATTAAACACAGTTGGAAAATTTTAATTTTACCATTTCATTAATATTAGAAGATAAAATAACAGAACAATTCCTTTTAATTAAAAAAAAAAAAAAATTAAGAGGGGCTAGCAACAGCCTACCCTGGACCTTGAAGCACTGGGAATCTTGCAGAGAACCTGTTGATTAACAGCATGTGAGTCACTCAGCTCAGCTGAAGTATGTGGCTGTAAGAAGTTGATATGACTTCAGAGAAGTCTCAAAAAGCAAGTTTTAGAGACATATATTGGGAAAAAAAGGGAAAGGAATGCAGATAAAAGTGGACTGACCATGATGGTAACACATGTCACAAGGCATACCATGATGAGAAATAAAAGAAGTGCTTATTTGCAAAATCCTTGCAAGAAGAGTTGTATCAGAGTAAAATGGAGATTATTGGATTAAGACTAGCAAAATGGTGGTACAACTTCAAAAAAAAGTGAGGTGTATCTGCACAGCAGCTTCTCTAATGTCCTGATTAGATAAATGGTACTTGCAGTGGCAATAAGTTAACTGTTATAGGAAAAACTAGATAACAGACTTTTGGAATTACACATTTCAAAAGCAGCAGGACACCATCCTTTCCCTCAAGATGGACTGAAAAATTAGTCCAAGATAGTGGAGGACTTTTATCTGACTGTTTTCACAAGGATTAATTAATCTCAACTGCATTTCTCACACTATACTTTCCCCAGCTGGCATGCTGTGGTTTCTGTTTACTAGATTCAGAAATGTCTTGTCTCATAATCCTCCAGTCCTCATGTATAATCCTCTGCCCAACTCAAATGTTTCTTGATTGTATTGGATGTTATCACATCCTATTGACTGTCTGTGTATGCAGGTATCTCTGGGGGTGTTCATCCTTTTGTAATTAACAGCTTATTTGATTCAATGGTTAACGGAGGTCAGGATGTGTGGGGTTTTGCCATTTTGGTTTGGATGGGTTTTTTCTCCTAATGTCACTCTTTTAATTACTTCCAGATATTAGTATGAATTAATAATTTTGTCATATTCATCTATATTTCAGGGTGCTTGATTGACTTTACTTGGGGTTGTAATGGTTTCAATATGTATTTTCTTTTCATTTTGGAAGGTGTATAAAAATTTTCACCTTTTTTGGACATTCCTGATTTGTTAAGGAATATATTTTCTCTATTAGAATTTAGTGGGAGATCTTAACTAAGTTTCTAATGCTTTGAAGAACAGTTGTTTCCTGTTATTATAGTTATCTTGAAGCAACTGATTGGTTATGTTATGTTAACTATACTGTTACCATGGTCTTCAGCTCTTGCTTGGGCAAACTTCTCCTGCAGCCACTTTCATAGCCTGCTATTTGTTGCAGAAAGATCTATTCATCTCAGAATAGCACAGGTCTCTTGTTGGCTGGAAATAGCAGTGCTACAAGCAATTATGCATTAATTGATGGGAAAAATAATGGGACAGATCCTGAAGCACCTTATGTTTTACCTGGAAAAAAAAAAAGTGGTATTTTTTACTTTTGGGTTTAGACTCTTCAGGGAATATCTTATACAGTTGAAAATAGCCATGTGTTGTGAGAGCTAGTATCTCCATTTTCCTTTTCTTTTTTTTTTTAAATAGAGAATAAAATGCTATTGGACCTGCTCATAAACTTATGATTCCAGATCTGAAATCTTAAGAAAAACACCAAATGTTACAAGACAGACACTAAACCCACAAAAAATGGAAACATTGCAGAAACATAAAATGAGTGAGTTTTCCATGCTCTATCATCATTTCAATATTCATTCATTTCTGCACAGCTGCCAATATCATAGGCAAACAAAATGCTTTTCTTATTCACACAGGCCAGTCCAAACTGGTCTCTGAAGAATTGGTAGAGTTTATACCACTCTATCATTTATTTGCAAATAAATACTTCTGACCATCATTGGCATTGGTTTAATTTTCCCAGTGTTTATAAGAAAACCTTTGTAAAAGCGTGGTAAAGTAAAAAGAAGTTCTACTCTTAACTCTTGCAAGATGAATTTTGAGAGTGCCACAAGAGAATAAATCACATCAGAATAGATTGATTTTCTTTGGAAATATCCCTACAGAACATCAGGATGGGCCATAACACTGCTTGAATTCAAGTCATTGACATCAGTGCGAAAAGGATCTTGTTCAAGAGGTTTTAAATATAATGATCATATTGTCAACCTTTATAATGTAAATTTCATGACAATTTGAGCTTTGCAGCAAATGCTGTCTTGTCAAATCCATTTCTTGAAATATATATTAAGGAAATGCGCTTTTGTGTAGAAGGAGCATTCAAGGAATTAATGAAACTCTTCTTTCTCTGTTGCCTTTGATTTAAGGCACTAGCCTTTGCTGTTGCTGAAATGATAACTGAAGAGCATACTGCAGGTAATGGCCTAAACAACACAAGGTGGTATCATCCTGAAAAAGTTTGAACGGTATGACCTCTAATTCAGGAAGGCAAAGCACTGACCTCATGACCTCATCCATCTACAATGGGACAGGTTTACAAATTCCTTTTGCTGAATAGCAAACACTAATCTTTCTCTGGATCTTGAGTCAGCTGCCCAAATGGAAACCCATGACTTGCCATAGGCTCATGAACACCTCATATATTCCTTTCACTTCCTTGCTTTTTTTTTTTTTTTTCTGAGGCTGGAGGTGAATGCTTCTTTTTCCTAGCCCACTTGTAAAATACTGTCTGATAGTCATGTTCATGGGTTGACGTTTCTAGTTTGGCATGCTTATTTTACCTTTTTTTTTCTTATAATTTTTTACTGATTTTGGCTGCTCAGCTGCTAAACTGTGATTGGTCACACGTGGAGGTGTTTCTATTTTATGAGTGTGGAGTGGGTTACAGTGACTTTCTTTTTTAGCTGTGTGTTTTTCTCAGCCCATCTCTCTCGCTCTGTGTGTGCTCAAGAGATACTGGCTGTTATTACACCATTGCCTTCACAAAGAAGATGATTTTCTTTTCCCTGATACATGTGAAAGGGAGACAGTAGCCTGTGCTTTGGTTTTCCCATATTCTCTTTCGGTCTGCTGACCATGTTGTACACCTGCTTGCCTTTAGAGGTGGACGTCCTTAGGAGCTCATCAGAGCAAGAATTAGCTCAGAGTTCATGGACCCCACAGCATGCAGTGCCTGAATAATGTCAATCCTTAAAACATTCTTTCTTGCTCTTTAATAAAAATATTCCCACAAGTAACTGAATATTCAAATTTGCTACTCTTTTAGGTCTTGAGCATGCAGAGATTGAAGTAATAGCAAAAATATATTGACTCCCCCTGAGCAAAATCAGGCCTTTAATAATGATTCTGTGGTTGGGCAGGATCTGCCAAGGGGTTAAGTAATTTGGAATTAACAGGTGAGCAAATATAAAATGGAAGAGTAGCATTCAGGTGCCCACAAGCTGTAACCTCTTAGCTTTGTGGGCTGTGAAGCTAATGCTTATTCCACTGTTATTCACAGTGCGTGGCACATGCTATATTCGGATGTTGGTGCTTCTTCTAATTTGTACTGTGCACTTCAGATACATTCCAGCTTTATTTTATGTTGCTACTTAATAGTCTATGTTCTTTATTTTTAGTTCTTAGAATATATTTAGGAGGCTAAGATAAATTTTCATAAGATTACAAATTTATGCATTTTATTTTTTTGTAATAACCCAATGTACAAACACTAATTGACAGAATTAAAGCTTTACCCCTGATTAAACAAAGCACAGAAAACAGACCTGTGAGTGGTCCTACTTACTAAAACACAGTGATCTCTAAAGTTAAATGCTTGCTTAAGAGTTTTATAGAATTGTGTACCTTAACAGTCACCTCTTCTTCCAGCCTCCTTTTAAGGTTCTTTCTTTCAAAATGCTAATAAGAATAATAACATCTTATACTATCACATCTTATACACTCAGTGAGGAACACAAAGCATAAAATATTAACCAAAAAAAGGAGAAAGCGGAGGTGAACTAGAAGTGGGTACTTGATTTCACAGGCCAGTCACAACTTCTTTGCTGCATGTCATCCATCACTAGGATTTTGTTTATTCCGGTGAGAAGTCCTTTGGAACAAACTCTTACCTTCCTGAAGAAATGAAATGTCTAATATATTGATATAAAATCAATAAATCAAGTGTGATAATAGATATTTAAATGAAGTACTAAACTGCTGGTAAATGTCAATGTGATACCTAACATCTAACTTCCTATTTAGCTAATTCATTTTAGCCCCTGTAGGAGGCTGTGGATTTTTAAACAAACTGCAGTGTTTTAAATACTCTGCAAGAAATCCATTATTATGAATGTTAGCTCTCTTGTAACTGATCTTAAAGCCAAGTTTAATTTTGATGTTAGAGTGATTAAAATATGAGCCTAGATGTTCGAGACATGGAATGCATGGTATGAATTTAGAACAAGACACAAGAAGTCCTTATCTTCTGGTGATGACAAAAAAGTAAAGTAGTGGTGAGACACCATAGGCTGGCAATTCATGCCAGCTGATACATGAGATAATATCAAAGCACCTGCTATTCACTGGCTCATTCTCTGTTCACAAGCCTACTTAGTAGAAACTGAATGGAATGATAAAGTGTGAAATCATACATGAACTCTGAGATTTATTTAGATCCTAAATTTCTCAGACTGGGAAGCAATATATGCCACAACAAAATGAGACATCATGGTTATGGAGGAATGGAATTTACTAAGATATGAAAATAGTGTTTTGCAGTATTTAAATCCATTGTCTTTATGAAAGCTGACATTAATGTCCAAATGCTGAAAGTACTGTGTGCCTTTGTAAGTATTGCTGAGTACCACCAGTTTGTCCTGGCTGCTTAACTGGATTAATTTTCTTCCAGTATTAGATCCACAGTTATCAATCTCTGCCATTTTAACATGAAAATCTCATTGCCAATGGCAGCAAAATAATAGCTATGGCATTTCAGATTATACATTTTACACCTTCGTTCGTAAATGTAAGAAGAGAGGAATGAAAGAGTGAACAAAGCCTTCAGAAATCACTAATGAAGGGATTGGCATGCAGTATTTACTGACTTAAGTATAAGCATTGAATTTCTTGCCCATAATGGAGAAGGCAAAACAATTAACAAGCCAAAGGTTCTTGCTATGGGTTCACCCATTTCAGCACTCACTGCCAAGATCTTCTTAGTTAATTTAAAGTACTGTTCACAACATAGATGAATGATATTTTCATTAGTGTTAAGGAATAAGGTATTAGAAAAGTCACCCCTAACGCTTTTTATGGATGTTTGCCAGGTGTCATGTTCGTTACAAAATGAGGATCGGTAAGACCAACTTTAATGAACAAAGCAAGAAATGTGTAAGATCTTCACAAACTGCTGCAAAGAGCTGTCTTAAAAGGAGGTGTTCTTCCTGTGTTCATTTAACAGATTTGATGAAATTTTGCTGTAGCTAATGGTTTAATGTCTTGTCTGGAAACAAATCACAATTAAGTCATTAAGTGTTGAGTTCACAGTACAATGATATGGTGTAGACATACCTGCACTAGTTTCAAAATATTTATGCAGACTTCTCTTTATGAGCAAAACATGATTCCAAGTTAGAGAGCTATGATTCCCCTCTTCTGCCTAAATGAAGAGTCTTTTTCTCTGTTCCCCCAAAATGCCATGTCTACAGCTGTATGTGTGTGAAGGACATCATAATAATTGTGGCAGCCTTGTTGATAGTAGAGATATTTGAATCCCTTCAAGAAGAGGACGTGTTTGAGAAATTAGGTCATCTGACCGAACTTATCCTCATTCACAATCTAAGTATGCACTGTATAGGTGAATAATATTACCTCTTTCACCTGTGAGTACTACTTAACAAGACAGTAGCCACAGCAGTATTTCTGGAGTCACTATTTTAGAAGCAAAAGAAGAATACTGAAAAAAACACCTATTGAATATGGCTTTTCTGGGAACATTCATTTTGAAGAATACCCAGTTTGAAAATCCTGAGCAAGCTTTGATACGTAGAAAGTGTCCCAAAGTCCATAGCAAAAGCAGTCCCAAGAATACGCAGAAGGACATTTGGAAATTTTTCTGCCGAAGACTTAAGCACCTGTAGCCTTTAGCATTTTAATGTAGGAGATAAGTTTTAAGGCACTGATTCTTGGATACTTAAATTTTATCTAAATTCCATTTTACACCTTAAAGCCAATTTTGGATTATAGCTCTCATCTCTCTCTGCACTAAAGCTTTTTACTTCTAAAATGGGGATAAGTGTACTTTTTTCCTCATAGGGATGTGAGCATAGCTGCATGAAATACAGTTCTTAATTACCACATTGTGGGGTCATGTTAATGACATTAAGATAATATCCTCTTGTTTATCTGCTGGACAGCAACATATTTACCCCAGAAAGTGGTAATCTGAAAATAATTTCATTTTTATTCTGTTTTGTGATACTGCTCAGTGGCTCTCCTGGCAGCCTCCTGCTCCCCAATCCTATATGCTCATACACAGCGCTGTAGAAAGACACATACATGTGGGAGGACAGAGGATGACCTCTCCTCTGACAGGAGCAGGCACAGCATTTGGTGAGGTCACCAGGAAACTGGCACTCCAGAGCAGAGGATGTCCCTCACATCTGCAGGAGCTCCAGGGAAATATAAGCACACAGTCAGATCCTTGTCAGCTACCCCAAATAGGGCAGTGCAAGGAGGTGACATCCTGGTTTAGAAGGTGAGTGGCTCATGGTGAAAGGCCTTGGACAGGCTCTGCCAGTCCATGCTTCACATCCTTCAATTGCCTGTCTTGATTGTGGAGGACTGCATAGTCCTTCATCCCCGAGCAATGGGATGGCAAGATTGGGCTATGCTTTAGTTACCTACAGCATATAGAGCTGATGGGAGGAGAGGAGCAAAGGCCATCCCTCCCTTCATGGCCGCAGGAAACAAGGAGGGCAGATACCAATTCTACTATATCCATGGTGGTTCTCCTTACAACATCACACATGTACAGGGCAGGAGATCACCACAGCTAAAGCCTCATCAGCTTTGCCCTTGACAGCAGAAGTAAATTTCCCTGGACAACAGTTTTAAGGCAAAGGCTGACAGGAGATGAGGTTGTACCCTTTTATACAGCATATTGGTGTGTTCACAAGATGCCCACAGGGCAGGTGAGTAAGCAATAGGCTGCAGCTGTAGGCAAAGTTTGTGTTTTAGCAAATGGTCGCATAGCCCCAGTCCCATGGCAGGCTCTTGGTCACGTGAAACCCAGATGCAAAGTTTTGCCTTAAGGCACTCTAATTTGAACACTAGGGATATCACTTAGCTCATGGGCACTCCTTCCTGAGAATGAATAAACAATATTCAGTCTAATTTTGGTAGCTGGCATGGGAATTTCTGAATTATAACAGCCACACCCTATTATCTGGTGATGGTTCTGCCCAGAAAATCCATGGTATTGTATCTGAGGTGTTATCCGAGCAATTTTAGTTAATTTTAGTATCTGTAGACAGAAGCTGAAACTTTAAAGTACAAAAAGAGAGCCTGACTATGTAAATAAGCTTTATAGGTGCATGAACTGAAGTGAGACTGAAATTCTAATTCTTTATATATTGCATCCAATAACTGGAGTTTTACACCATTTCTATCAAAAACAGTTTTTCTATTTTACAGTTTCATTGTAAAATATAAAATTTCATTTTCTCAGGCTTTAGATCCTTTTATAAAAGAGTAAAAATATACCTCATGAAATCTCCATACACATTACACTTTATCAATAAAACCTCCATATGACAAAACCAATAAATAATATGCACCCAGAAATAGATACGCACCATCCATTTTCCCAGTGATTTCTCTAGGAGCTGTTGAGTAGCAGTTTTGAATATCAAAGCAACTACTGAGGTGCCCACACTAAGGTTTTGAAGTCTTGCTATCTGGTATCCAGGTTTTAAAATTTTGCTTAGACTGTGTAGACATTTTAAACTGATATACAATTTAAGATTACTCATATTTAGCCATTCTTGAGACTTCATTGCAAAACTCAGAACAGTGTTCTTCCCAAAATCAGGAAGCAAAAGATTTTTGGTGAGAAAGAGAAGTTTAAAAGCCATTGCATGGATGAAAGAATACAAATTAAAAGGCGTCAGTCAAAGTTACAGCTGTGTGCAGGATAGCCTTAGCTGAAATCATGAAGTCCAGACTGTTTTAAATAATTTAAAAATATCAAACCCAGTTTCTTCAATCTGCATTTCATGGGTAAGTGGCCTACTGAAATCAAGTTGTAACTTCATAAATGCATTGATCAAGCTAAGTTGATTCTGCCTCTGAAATCCCATCTTCCTCCTCATCTCGGCTACTTACTCTTGCCCTGAATGTGAGCAGAAAGCTAACCTAGTAAAAACAAGTCATTATTTTTCAACCAGTGATCTGGCTCACTACCCAGTGAGACAGGGATGAGCAGCCAAGAAAAGAGAGTATTTTGGACTACTTCTTTCAGCAGTAATGATGACTTGCGTTATTTGTCAAACTATGGCCTTAGCAAATTTTGGGATAGCTGCAGCTCACTCTGAACTGATGCAGAGCTAGAGCGTTTCATTAGGGATTTGGCTGCTGCTTCTCCGCTCCAATGAAGGAACTCTGAACCCAAATGCTCATCCACTTCTCTCAGTGATATCAACTTGTCTCATGTCAGATGTTTCACAATTTTTGTTTGTTATAGCAAGAGAATGTACAGTTTCAAACTCTAGGCGAATGTCAAGTTTCAAACTTCAGGCATCAGACCTGTGTATTTTTGCTCCATATTAAAAAGGAGAGCAGTCATGGTTTTAAATGAGAATGTGAATTATTATTTTTCAATCACACATTCAACTGAAAAATAGCTGCAGGGGGCTTTAAAAAGTACTTACTTTCAGGCAGAGATAAAAACTATAAAAAATTGCAGGCCCCAAAAATGAATGTTCCAGGAAGTCATGAATATGCAAAGACAAGTAAGTACAATACAAACTATTTTGCAATGTTGAATGTAGCAGGTGCTACCCATAAGCTTTCTATAATAATTTAAAAACATTGGTACATGAAGAAGAAAAGAATACCACCAGGTTTTTTAGGAAGATTAATGTCAATAATGTTTGTGAAGAAAATTTCTGTGTTACTCAGATTTGTAGTGTTCTTGAATACTCATTCAAGTTTACAAACAGCAGCTGCTGTTTGTTCTCTGCTTTAGCATCTATCTTTCATACACTTGATAGTTGTGTGGAAAGTTTATTTTTACTGCCCTTCCTCTCACCCCTGTCCCCCCCATTTCTTCTTTTCTATGTGGTGGCATGTAAACTTTTTTTTTTTTTTTAATTTGCAATATTAAACCAGGCAATTTCATAAGTTAAAAAAAAAAAACACACCAGATTTTTTTCTGCTTAAGAAATTTGGAGAAGTAGGAAGTGTTTTTTTCTATAAATCTATCTTTATATGAGCAACAGGTTCTACAGCTGAAGAATTGCTGTAGAATTCCTTCCCCTACAAAGGTAGTCTTGGGCCAGTGCAGAGTTGGGACTAAGTCTCTTACTCCCAGGAAATGAGCTGCCAATGGGGGCCAGGAAAGCAGTGGTCCCTGGTCTGTAAGTAAATATTGTGCAGCTGTCAGAAAGGCATGATCACAAACCGAGGAAGGGGTTTTGTGTAGAAGAAAGTCAGACCTGTGGTTCTTTCAGGAGGAAAAAATGGCTTGGTGTAGAAAGAAAAGAGGTTAGCTGTGTGAAATCTACAGCTGAAAGAGGCTGAGGACTGTTACCAGCCAGGTGGGCCAAGTGGCATAGTTCCTTCTCTGAATGTGTCTGTCCCCTAAATGCAAGCTGGTCAGGAGACTTCTGTAGAGAGGCTGCTGTGCTGAAACGGTCAGAGTGGTTTGAGATGCTTCCTTAAAAAGGGATCTTTGCACTGGCATATTTTCCACAACAAACCAAAATTAATCACTCAGACCCTTTGTCTGTGGTGTTCAAATTTCCTCTGGACTAGCTGAGGCTGAACTCCTCTCTGGTTTCAGGACTTCTGTCCTACTGCAGGTACTGCAGCTGCAGCTACTTCCATGAGTGAATTTGTTGGAACACAGGACTTCACAAGGCCTGAGTTGGGTATTTATAGGTAGTGCAGAGAGACAGCTACTATTTTCTTTCAGTACTTTAAATAAATGAGGTACTGTTATTTCATGAAGTTAAATGGGACCTGTCTATATTTGACTTACATAAAATGTATTTGAGAATCCAAGTTTCTGTGTTTACTGTGTATTGGTACAATAACTTTTTAAATAGTTACATCAAGTAAATACATCATCAGTGCTTTGTTTAAAAAAATATTTTAAAGAGACAATTCTAGACAATAACAAAAATTATTATCATCTGTCCTGGTTTTGGCTGGGATAGAGTTAATTTTCTTCCTAGTAGGATGAGAACACAGTTGATAACACACTGATGTTTTAGTTGTTGCTAAGTCGTGCTTACACTAGTCAAGGACTTTTCAGCTTCCCATGCTCTACTGACTGAGAAGGCTGGAGGTGCACCAGAAGCTGGGAGGGGGCACAGCCAGGACACCTGACCCAAACTGGCCAAAGGGATATTCCATACCAAGTGATGCCATGCTCAGTATATAAACTGGGGGCGCGTTGGCCGGGGGGCAGCAATCGCTGCTCGAGGACTGACTGGGCATCAGTCAGCAGGTGGTGAGCATTTGTGCATCACTTATTTTGTATATTCTATTATTATTATCATCATTATTATTATTAATTTTCTCTTCCTTTGTTGTCCTATTAAACTGTCTTTATCTCAGCCCACAGGTTTTACTCTTTTTTTCTGATTCTCTCCCCCATCACTCCAGGGCGGGGGAGGATGAGTGAGCGGCTGTGTGGTACTTAGTTGCTGACTGGGGTTAAACCATGACAGTCCTTTTTGGTGCCCAACGTGGGGCAAGAAGGGTTGAGATAACAACAGATCTGACCAGAGTGTGATAAAATAAATTTGTTATAAGCATTCATTTTATTATTTTAGTAGTTGCTGGTCACAATGTTGATTTATTTGCTCTCAAATTTGTTGTATTTGTTCTCAGAGTTGTGTTATGTAACACCTTACTTGCCATATACACTGTCTGTCGGTATTTATGTGCTGTTTATCACCTCTGGGAGGTGGATTAAGGTTATCACTTTGCTGTACTGTGTAACACTGGCTTATGGTATGATAAAATTGTTGGTCATGAGATCAGTCTGGTACTTGCACTCAGCATTGCCGTCACCTCTGTACTTCAGGAGCCATCTGTCGGAAATTATTAATAATTATACTTTTTACTTTTTCTCCTCGGAGAGCCAACCTATGGGGGAGACACCTTCCTCCATCTTCCCTTTCTTCTCCAGGCTAATTATAATAGCTCTTGAGAATTTTTAATATCCTTGGGATGTCCAACCAGCATGTTCCTATTGCTGTGTCTCCTGAATGTGTGCCAGGTCTTGCTCAGGGTTAAACAACTATTTAAGAATACTGTGGTTATTCCAACCCTTGCGACAGGCACTGTGTCTACTCCAATTTGCACGAAGGCACTGTGGCTACTCCAACCCCTTCAACAGACACTGTGGCTACTCAAACCCCAGTGACAGGCACTGTGGCTACTCCAACCCTGG
>NW_008825114.1:11141860-11153387 GCF_000699105.1 Pygoscelis adeliae
AATACTTTATATCATCGCTCCTGTGGTGGCTATATGCCATATCAATGGTATTACAGTAAGAATCAGCCAGATTAATGAAGAATGAACTTCGTTGAAACTGAGCAAAATGCAGCAGTGATGGGACCAAAACCGGCTTCAGCATGCGACAATGCAACACCACACACCATCTCTCCTGCCCTGAAGGACTGTTATGACAGATGGAGCCCAAAGTCATGGACTAAATGAACACAACGGACATTTTAGAGGGATGGCCCGTTTACTTAGGGAATGATATCTGTGTGTATATATCAAAAGACAGGAAAGGTGGTGGTGATTAATTGGGATGTATTAGAAAGTGTGGGAACTGGGCATGACATAGATGGTATAGAATAAGGGGCGGATACTGTCCTGGTTTTGGCTGGGATAGAGTTAATTTTCTTCCTACTAGCTGGTACAATGCTGTGTTTTGGGTTTAGTATGAGAAGAATGTTGATAACACACCGATGTTTTAGTTGTTGCTAAGCAGTGCTTAGACTAGTCAAGGACTTTTCAGCTTCTCATGCCCTGCCAGCGAGAAGCCGGGAGCGGGCACAGCCAGGACACCTCACCCAAACTGGCCAAAGGGGTATTCCATACCATATGACATCATGCTCAGGATATAAGCTGGGGGTGAGTTGGCTGGGGGATAGCGATCACTGCTTGGGGACGGGCTGGGCATTGGTCAGCAGGTGGTGAGCAATTTTATTGTGCATCACTTATTTTGTATATTATTATTATTATTATCTCTTCCTTTGCTGTCCTATTAAACTGTCTTTATCTCAACCCACAGGTTTTACTTTTTTTCCCCGACTGTCTCCCCCATCCCACCAGGGCAGGGAAGGGTGAGCAAGTGGCTGTGTGGTACTTAATTGCTGACTGGGATTAAAGCACCACATCATCTTTATTTTGAATGTGCTTTATAGCATCCCTTTCTCTGCAGAAAAAGCAAGGATGAAGCCTTGTTCTGCTTCCAAGTCTGGTCCACATTCGGCACTTGAGTGTAGGTGGTTATCACTGTACTCTAGTGGGCTGCTTCATGGTGATTTAGATGACCCAAGCTGCATTTCCACTCCCTGAGTGTTGACAGTGGCTCAGGCTTCTGAGCATCCTGGAACAGGATCCAGTGAGTTACTGCAAAGGCATCAATGTAATTTGGTACTTACTGGTGAAACAGCAATCAGTGGTCTTGTCAAAGTCTATGTGTGGTCATTGCACTCTAAGCTTGGATGTCATCTTGGGAATGCTCTAACAGAAAGGCAAGGTTGATATGGAAAATTGTACTGTATTAATCTTTTCGTTCCTTGTCTGCTGGAACACGTTTTCCAGTGGAGGTATTTCCTTATAATAAGAAGAGCCCTGAACATATGGAACACACATGGTAAATCTACAGGATGCTATTTAAGATTTTATTCTAATTAAATTTTAGCAGTGTTTGAGCCTAAATCTCATTATTAGTTAACAGGATTTGCCAATTAAACTTATGTACCTTGGAAATACTTCCTCCATTTTAAAGTATAGTCTTTGTACATTGCTGATTTATTCTTGTATCTTGAATTTTTTTAGGGGGTGGGGCTAACCAACCATATTTTTAGCAGCATTGTAAATTCATGCATTAAATTTATTCAATTAATAGTTGTTTTAATGGGTTGAACAATTCTATCATTAACCTGAGTTTTCATTCGGTTTTGGTTTTGTTCCCTCATTAAACATTCTTTAAGAGGATTTCACTTGAGTTAGAATATTTAAATTACTGTGCAATAAATCTATTCTTTTAATGAGTTTATTCCTGTTTTAAGGTATTAATTAAAGCAGGTTGTGGAAGAGATAGATACAGTAAATGGATAAAGTAGTGTCCAGGCAAAAGGTTAAGGATTTGCTGTCATTATACGAAATGAAGCTCTTTCTAGAGACACCTCATTAATGGAAAAACCTTCCTCTCTTACATGCACCAACAAGAAGTTCATTACTCAGTGAACCTCTGCTTATCAGGGATTATTAGTTCTTTTTTTCTTTTAAGAGAGACTTTATCCTCTAGTAACTAACACATCCGTGCCTGCAGTATGAGCTTGGCTTAGCAGTGTGAAATAGTCATGGATTCAGATTGTTTAGCCAACAGATTTCCTCACTGGACAGAGTGAGAGGGTGGAAAAGTAAAGGACATCAGTGGAGAGACAGATGAACTTTCAAAGTGAAAAAAAAACTTGCAAATTTAATTCGCAGACTGGGAATGGAAATGTCATTGCCTCACTCAGAGGGTTAATCACTTTCTAATTTAAACTGGCAAATTTTATAATGACACTGTGAAATTAGCAGCATTTTATTGTGTTAATTATCTGCAGGACACTACATCATTACTTCTAATGAATGTAAATGAGATTGCCTCTCCTAGGACAATATAGAGGCAAGGTGAATTTTTATTGGCTATTTACTGGATTTGAGACAAATTGTTTCTCCCCCCCTCCATGTAAAGAACATTCAATATGGTTTACTGCACTGCCTTGTTTTCTGTGCATTTTAGTCAATAAAGTATACAGGGGGATTTTAAAGGTCATTACAGCTCCTTGCTCATTTGAGCTAATTTTCACTTAAGGCAAGCCTGATGGTAAAAAGCACATCAACTGTATTAGAACTAGGTTGTAGGATTGTAGAGTCTAAGTATATCAATAATTAAATATTCAACTTTTTTTGACAGACTCAAAATGCCTACTAGCATGTGCCTTTGTCAAAACAGACAAGAGAGAGCTTTTCCAGTAGGCCTGTCACTCAGCATGCTTGATGCTGCCATGTTAGGCAATGCAATGAATGACATAAGAGGCGTTTACAAAACTTTACTGAGAAGCAAATGAGTGGAGTATTCTGCTTTGGCAGAAAACTCTTTTCAACCAAAGACATATTAAACTATCAGATGACAGAAAATATAGGTTTTGGACCCATAATGTGCAAAATTCACAGATGTGAAACTGGAGTCGGAGTCCCTTTCTGGATATACACTTTTCTTCACCCAAAATATACATAGATTAACTACGGTAGTTATGTGATCTGGTATTCTTTTTTTTTTTATTTTTTATATCTTTGCCGTTATATCAAGATCCACACTCCTAATCTCTGTACGTAAGGACTGAGCATGTCAAAGGAAAGGTTAATATTTTCTGAGGTAGGATTTGTGAAGATGTTTCTGAACTTTTGAATGTTTATCTGGTCCTTCTGGCTACCATTATTTTCAATTGTTGTTGAGAATAGCTGAGAAAAAGAAATAAAATCAGAAACAAGAATTTTACCAATCACAGAATGAGAGACTGCGTTGATAGCACAGCCCCTAAAAGAGTTTGGTGTATTTCTGGACCACAATCACTTCCTTTCAAATTGCTATCTTTAGATGATGCCACTGAAACATGACTCCATATGTTTTCCTGGTTAGTTAGTAATCCTGCCTTGACACTCACTGCACTCTGAGCAAAGACACCTCTAAACATAGATGCTAAACAGCCTAAGACTTGAATCTGCTGTCTGCTAAAGATATTCATGATTGCTTTATTGATTGCCTGTAACAATAATGGCTGGTCATGAATCTTTTGTGATCTCTCTCTTTTTAGGTGTCATTACATAGGCAAGCATTTCCCAAGGTGCCATGCTGTTTAGGATGGCCTCCTTGCACCCACACAGATGGGTCATGGCTCACCATACTCAGTTCCCCAGGAATAAACTCCTTAAGCCTTTTCCCCTTGGAAGCATCTGTAAGCATTTGAAGGTCATGATTGTTCACTCGCAAGATCAATATACCATTAAATTGTGACAAAAAGCACTACCAGACTATTAGGTCTTCAGTCATACCCTCAATAATCCTGATAAAATGATGAGCTATTTCAACCTCACAGTGGCTGTTAACAGTTGCTTGAAAACCCATCCCAGTAAGAGAGCACTGAGATAAACTTTATGGAAATTCTGCCTTTCAGATATTTTTACCCTAAATGATCCACCGTATTTGCTTTGCACCCTTGTTTGTATTGAATTAGGGCCACACAACACAGCTCAAAATTGAGGCTGAGTACGAGGTTCAACAGAACCTCGTAGAAACAATGTTTTGATAACATCTCCTGTTCCTGGGCTAACTTCCTTTTAGTTTGAGGACTCCTGTAACTAAACTAGCCTATTCTTACTAGAGAAGTGGTAACGTGTGTAGTCAACACCTGAAGAGATCTTGGAATAAAGAGGTTTTTTGGGTGAAGAAGAGACCGTTAAGGGGAAAAATGTTATTACTTTACTCACATGAAAAATCCTACTGTGGCTGGCACAAAAGGAAACGCAAATAAGTTCCATTCATTATCTCTCCCCTTTGCACCATACCAAAATGCAGCATATTGGACAAGATACTAGACAGCCCACTGTCAATGCAGTTTTATTAAATAAGTCCTAAAAGAGAAAACAAACACCTGAAAACTGTCTGATGTTCTGGCAGCTGAGGAAAAACCCACTCCCTATCAGCTTTAGCCATCAGCACTCCCTAGCCAGATGTCCCTTGATATGTTAATAGCCTAAATGTAGGAAAAGATAGGAAAGAACAAAGCTTTAGGTCAATTAAGGTTTCCACTGATCTACTAGTGTATCATATGTAATGAAGGAGCCTAAAATCTCCTGGCTGTATCCTAGATACTGTCTTAGATACCTTAATTAGGAAAAGAGACCCTGTTTTAACAGTACTAATAACCTCCTCTAGTTTATCTTCAGGTTTTTTTAGAGGATAGGAAGAGGCAGAATTTAATTTCATTTGCACTTCCCTGACATTTATAGTATTTCAGTCTTTTACCCCACTACAATGTTAAGGTTCCTGGAGCATGCAAGCCCTCCCATTAGGTAGAGTAGAGTTCCTGAGGAAAAGGGGAGAAGAAGGAAGTCTAAAATAGCCTTTTGCAATTCAATAAACAGCAATACAACACTGAATTAATAGATGGAATAAATACACTTCCCACTAACGTGGAAGACAGTGTCACAAAAGGCACTGGAGCTGGCCACAAGTAGAGGGTCTGCACCCAGTGCAGTCATACCTTGGGGAAGAGATTGATAGAATTTGGTAGTCTGAACGCTAACCAACATTGCAGCTCAATTTTTTTTTCTTCTTTTAATACACAATGGCTTGTCTAGCACTCAAATTGACAAATGAAACCAGAATAAAGCAACACACATGCCAAAAAGTTAAAATATTTATAATTATTATGCGCTGCCATAGGGTTGATATGCCTAATGTAACTGCTGGGCTCTGAATTCACCGTAAAAATCTTGTATTTAAAATTATTCAAATGTATAAAAGAACTAATCCCAAGGATGCTTTATTTCTGCCTGAATAGTAGCCCCTATACTAATTTCTGATGTTTTAAATTACGTTCTATTTTGCAAAGTCATCTTGAAATGTCTCAACAGGATGTCGTCAAGTATCTGGCATTGGATTGTTTCTACAAGAAAAGGTTTGTCTACAAATAGTAGCAACCAAATCGCATAATAGTTTACAGCATAAGCCAATACTGCTTCAATGCATGCATGAAGCAGTTTTAAAAGACTTATTACTTGTTTACTTGTCCTTTCTTTCAATCAGTGCAAGCAGCCAATTGTGAATGAGAACTTAAAAGTGTAAATTTATGCCATTCTTTATTTACATTAACAAAAATATATTAAAACTTGCCTAAAAAGAGAAAAATATTTATGCTTGTATTTGGAGAGCTGACATACTAATTTTTGCTAAACAAATCTTTTCATAAAGGAAACAAATAAGCCCTAAACTCTGTCCTTAGACGATATTTCTGTAGGTCACAAGTAATAGAAAATACAGATTAGAAACCTCAGTGTAATCTTAATATAAGTGGTGTCATTGGCTAATATAGGAAAAAATTACTGCTTTGCATGCCTTAAAACTTAAGGTTTATTTTACAGGAAGCTTTATTGCACTAATACTTTTTAGTCAGGAAACAAAAATGTCCTGCTGTATCAGTACTCTGTGAATACAGTGATACTACTTTGTACCATGCAGTCAGACCATAACACAATAGTCAGTACACTTAAAGCCATATTGTCAGCACTTATTTTTCTGCAACCATGGGTCCTCCCTCTAGTTGTCCCATGCTTTATTGTAGATTTCTACATTTGAGTCTTAGTCTCAAAAAGATGACACTTTCCATTAGGGTCTAAATTAAAAATGAAGAAATGAAATGGAAAATGGTGTCATACATTTAACTGACAAAAAACCCACTCTTTTGCTCAGAACACATTTCTCCCACTATGACTTCAAACAATATGGTGTTATGATACAAATGTACTTTTGGTACAAGCACCCCACCTGGAGTACTACATCCGGCTCTCGAGTCCTCAGCACACGAAAGACCTGGACCTGTTGGAGCGGGTCCAGAGGAGGGCCACAAAAATGATCAGGGGGATGGAACACCTCTCCTATGAAGAAAGGCTGAGAGAGTTGGGGTTGTTCAGCCTAGAGAAGAGAAGGCTTCAGGGAGACCTTATTGCAGCCTATCAGTACTTAAAGGGGGCTTATCAAAAAGATGGGGACAGACTTCTTAACAGGGCCTGTTGTGACAGGACAAGGGGGAATGGCTTTAAACTAAAGGGGGGTAGATTTAGACTAGATATAAGGAATAAATTTTTTATGATGTGGGAGGTTAAACAGTGGAACAGGTTGCCCAGAGCAGTGGTGGATACCCCATCCCTGGAAACATTCAACATCAAGTTGGATGGGACTTTGAGCAACCTGATCTAGCTGAAGATGTCCCTGCTTATTGCAGGGGGGTTGGACTAGATGATCTTTAAAGGTCCCTTCCAACCCAAACTTTTCTATGATTCTATGATTATATGATTCTATGTACAGCCTGCTAAAGCAGAATCAAGTGATGCTTTGAATACATATTTTTTAGCTCCATTATATCAAAGAACTTTGTGTATAGCCATTCTATGTATTAGTATAGAAGCTTCCACATGCTATCCTTCCAAAACTGAAAGCTCTCTTGAAACGTCTATTCTAGGTATACAGCATATGTGTGTTTATGTTTGTGCATGGAAAAAAAAAAAAAGCAAGAGCATACTGCATTTATTTTTTATCCAAACATTTCCCAGCTTAATTTATTATTACATCAATTATCTCTTGATTTTTATGTCAATTTTTTGCATAAGAAATAGTGCATGGGAAAAAAAAATTCTACTGTCATCAGTTGAATACCAAACTACGCTTGTTTTTTTTCCTTGAGGATAACCTAAAAAAAAAAATAATCCATTTTTTCAACTTCTTTTTTAAGGCAAAAAGAATTAACATTTTATCTAGCATTGTACTGCATCCATAACTACAGCCTGCTAAAGATGTATCATTTCACAATCTCATCTGCATTGCTAAACAATATTTGAAACAGAGCATAGTTCCCTTGATGTAAAATAACACTATCAATGCCCCCCCAAAACTGTAAGCAGCTTCTTGTTTCCGAAAGATTAAAATAATTATTATAGTAACCTAAAAATCTGCTGACTCAGTACTTGAATGCTGATTGGATCTCTAATGAGCTAAAAGTGCGTCTTTGAAAATTGGCTATCTCTGAGGAAAGTAATTAACAAAAAAGACGTAGCTGTACATACATTAGCTAAGTGCAGAACCCTAACTGGATCAATGCTGCAACTGGGGAAATCTGCTATGTGATAATATCACCGTGCTGCTCTTTGTTTATTTAGAAGTGCAAGGCCTGAGTAGTAAGTAGGTGGATATCATTGACAAGTGGCTGTGATCTAGCTCCTAGTGGGCTTGTTCCTAGCCTGTCGAAAAACTACAGTGCCACGTGGCAAAAATCAACATGATTAGAGCTCTCTACTCAGCAGAGTGCCAGGTTGGAATAATAGTGATACATTAGAGATCAGGTCCGGGATTCATTTACTGAACTGTGAAGGAAGGTTAGCCTGATGTCTGCTCTACCCTGTGTTATATATGGGTGAGTTCGCTTCAGTTAAAGAAAGAAATGATCCAAATAATCACCCCTTCCTTCAAGCCAAACAAATAGCATCTGAAGAAACATCACTGTCACAAAAGAGCAATCAGTTCCTAGCTTGCTCCCCCTGGAAAAACAGCAGAGCTGCTGAGTATGGGAATCAAATATTTTTTTTAAATAATGCACATAGTAGTCTACACCTAACCTACAATCTTCCAGTTTACGCACTTTACATAGGAACCATGTCACTTCTCTAAAATGCAGCCATTTTGGGAATTGAATGTAGTCCCAAGGCTACAGTCCATTAGTTTATCTATTAAATCTCTTCTTCTTGCTCTAGTCATTTTTGTTGCACTTCTCTGCATCTTTCCTCTTTCTGGTATTTCCTATTGGAGGTAAGGCAACCAGACAATATAGTTTTAAAAGCAAGGCCATATTGTTGGTTCGTATAATAGCATCATAATATTTTGCCATTTTTTTCTTTACCTGTCTCTCAATGCAGCCTAGAAGTTTGTTGGCATTTTAAATTTTTTTTTAAGTGGCTACATTCTGTTTAGAACTGCTGGATATTTAGTGGCTCAGGATTTTTTTTCCTTTCAGTATGTGTTGCCTTGTGAGTTTCTGTATCTACTATTGTATTGACTAAACACATATGTCCAATCTAAAAAAAAAGGCAGAAAACTTAAAGTGTCTCCTTCAAGTTAGGCAGATGCTTTAAGCAAATGTTTTGGGAATGACTGTTAATCATCTGAATGAGAAAATATGTGTACGCAAATGAAAATGCTCATTATTTGTTCTTCATTGTTTTACTGTTTACTCCTTTGAGGGAGTACAAAAAATATTATAAGCTTTAGACAACCAGTAAAATATCAAAAATAAAAATTAGTCATATTAGAGTGTTCTCTTGAATTGCTTAATAAACTGAAAATCAGTCATCTAAACTATGTAAAAATATAAATATTTATTACAGCAGGCAAAACAATGGTCTGATTGCAAGTTATTCATTAATTGGGGCTTTCTAAAATCACAAAAATGCTTCTCAAATAGATTGAGGAGTTCTACTTTTACCTTTTTTCTTATTTGTTTCTTATTTCTCTCATTTGAAGTTTTAGTCTCAAATTTAAACTTTAGAAGGATAACAGATATAAATTTACAGCTACATGTTCCAAAAATATGTGCTAATTCCCTAAACCTCTGTTTCTTAGCTCAGTATAACTGTCAGTGCTTATAATGTCTAGAAATCAGGTCTTACATGAATCACATGAACAATACAGAAAACGTGGGCCTTTTCAACTTCATAACCTCAATACTGGAAGAAATCTGGCAGAATCTAGTGACAAAAGGGTCAGTGTAAAACACACGTACTAAAGAAAAGGGTTGTTCAATATATTTCACTAATGAAATTATTCCAACACATGTTTCTCTGAAATGGTTGAGGAAGGTGGATATCCAGACGACATTAGATGGAGAACGCCATGTGAACATCAAATTGTGAAAACACTTTTTCCTTTTCTGTTTTAATCATAGGAAAATGCAACCTCAGATGTGAAATGAGAATGCAAACTAGCATAGTGAAGCACAACTGTGGCAAATCTGAAACCTGAATGTAAAACTGCAAAAAATCAGCGCAAGCAAAAAGGCTCTTGGCACAGTCAAATATGCTAGATGTCTCCCTGAAATGCATGAAAGTGTGTTAAGTTCTGCCCAGATGGGAACGGTTTGTATAAAGGGGTTAATAGGAGAAAGCACGCAACACTGAAGCCGGTATATAGTGGCACACTCAGAATAAGTCACTCTAAAGCAATAGTATAAAGTTCCATAAAAGTAGTAAAAAACATAGAGAGGTCTGTGTGATGAATTCAGTAGAGAGGAACTTCAAAAGGCACAACATGGGAAGGGAATTGAGCAGGGGAAAAAAAAAAAGACTACCAAGCAGTGAAATCAAAGTCTACCTTACAGAGGTAAAAAGAAATAATATTAAATGAAAAAGAAATAGAGGAAAAAACTGTGTAAGAAATCGGGATGTCAGGTAAGGAAAAAGACTAAGGTGTCTATATTTGGATTTGAGAAGCATGACAAAGAAAATAACTCTTGCTAGGAGAATATGTTCAAAGAATGCAGATAAATATTCGAAATATAGGAGAGAAAGTTTCATAGAGATAGAAACAGGGAAATGTCAAGTAACTACAATCTTCTATTTACACAGCAACCTGCATTGCAATTGCAGCTAAAGCGTTCTTGACTTTATTTTCCAAATCAGTGTGCCTGTGTACGTGCATACGAGCGTGTGACTGCACAAATCTCTTAAATGCAGAGAGCAGTGGAGCAGAACAGAGCAGCTGTTTAGAACTGCACAGCGACAAGACATGGCACTTTAGGACAGGAAGTAAAGGAAAATACGGTATCCAACTGAAGCTGCAGAAGGGATTTTATGTCAACAGAATGCAATTACCAAAACTGGAGTATTTCCAGGACAATAGAACTAGCATAAGGGGATAATCATTATTGCCTGAAATTGAATATAATAAAGGAATTAGTTAGACAGAGATAACTTGTTCAGAAAAGGGAACAAGATGAGATGGCAAAAGAAATTGGAAAGGGTTGTAAAAGGCATGATCTCCTAACAATGAGAGATTACAGATATAAGCTAGGTCATACTGAGTAAAGGATATGAATCAAGCAGTTTTTCAGACATTAAAATGATTTGATCTTTTATACTCTAAAGAAAGGTAAGAATTAGGGCCAAACTTTTCTCTCTTTGCTCGTTCTATGAACTATGGATCCATGAGAGAGAAAAACAGCATCTGGCTAATAAAAAAGATCTGATTCTTGCCATAGCTATGAGTAATGCATGGATATGTGATAGTAGACTCAGAGGCAGGATCTCTGCAAAACAACCACAAGCTGTTAAAGTTTGTTATTAGATCTGGAGACAACCCCTGCTCACATCCTGAATTTCCTTGTGTGCATTTCAAAGAAAGAATACACAGTGAGGAAACAAAAGTTTAAGATTTAAAAGTTTAAAAGATTAAATAATGCCCTATTACTTTTCTTTGCAACAGAGAAGCTAGGGGTGACAACTATAAAGGCCAGAATCAAACCCGAAATGTACAGCTCCTTCATGTATATCATAATTTTATTTCAATAGCTTTATCAATGAGTAAAGCAGAGGTCCAATTTCTCAGCTGCTGTGACTCTCTGTAGCATCTCCAGTGTTAACTTAATCCAGTTGAGGGCCCAGGCAGGACATTTAGCTATGTGCTTCATTCCGCCTGTGCAGGCAGCATTGTAAGTGCACCTTTCAATGGCGTGTGTGATTAGAAAGGATTGATAATACATACACAGTGTTACCCCACAATACCAGAGAATAAATGTGATAACATTTTCTAAAGTTGATGAGCTGTGATCTTTCTGAGTCATAGCAGAAATCATCCTTTCCTAAGACATTTTGTTATTTTGCTTTATGTTTTAATTCTTTGAAATCTTAAGTAACTTTTATGTAAATCAGAAAAAAAGAAGGGGGGGGGGGGGGGGAAGGGGAGGGA
>NW_008825114.1:11153408-11163120 GCF_000699105.1 Pygoscelis adeliae
CAGAGGGCTTTCCATGACACATTTGACTTAATTAAACACAAATCAGCTTGAGCTCACACAATGTGGTGATGCTTAACATATCTGAGAGAACTGTTTGAGTATCTGAAAGGCTTGACAGAGGAAAAGCTATGGACATATTTTACCTGGATTTTAGCAAAACCTTTTGATACAATGCCATATAGGAATCTAATCCACCGGCTAATCATTAAATTTATTATGAGGTGAGCTACTTGACTGGATTAAGCCCTGGTGTGTGAGTTGATTTGGTTTAGGGTAGAAAGATTAGTGGAATTTAGCAAAGAAACAGGTCCACTTGGCAACTGCAGTCCCTCTCTGTTCTTGTCCGTTGTATGGAGATTTAGGAGAGGGAAGAAGGTCAATTTAGGGTGAAATTTCACCTTTCTGCTGGCACATCAGTCTTCTTTTATGGAGGCATTAGAACATTTTCCTGTGAGCAAAATTAATGAACAAGTCTTGATTTTTCAGAAGCCATATTTTTTGTTGTTTTCAGTAACAAAATATCCTTGTATTGAAACACCTGGTACCTGCCTGCAGACTAATGCTTTTTAAGGGGGAAAAAGAAGAAAAAAAAAGATTAGAAAGATTTTTTAATAGTTTTTTTATTATTATTATGATTGCTCTATTTTTCTGTTACAGTTTTTCACTTTTCTCAGTGGATCTTTCACACAGCATGTTCAGTGGGCATAGCTACTGTAGGTGTTATAACTGAGTTTTACCCATCTGCAGAGAAACATACATGAAACTAAGTATACTTCCAAACCTATGAGTTTCCACTCTTGCAACATTTATGGCTTCATTAAGCCAGTGGATATTCAAGGTAGGACTTTGTGGTTTTGCAAATGAATACAGTCCTCCAAGCTTAGAGATTTAAAAGTGTTTACAGAGATTCCTACTGCATTATTCCTGCTCATCAAAAGATCACCACATTTCCATAGCTTCCTCATCACTTTTATGTCAATAGATTGTCTTTCTCTTAATGATACAAATGGCAAGCCTGTGTGTAATCAACGTGAATTTCCATGGATTGTCCCATGATTCAGTGAACTATTTCCACTCCTACTTCCACTAGATTTCCTCACTCGTTGGCTAACCAGGTAACACTCTCCTGCAGCACAGCTCCTGTGAAGGCTGAACTGCTCCTCAGTCTCTTCTTTCTGACCAGACATGAGATGATTTTTACTTTCTACCTGTATAATTCACATCAGTCACTGGTGAAAATCATGGGCATCTGAATGGGGTTAAAGTCTTTTGCTTCATGTGTTAATGATATATTCCACGTTCCTTTGGGATCAGTTTCTACCCAGTTCGCCTAACCAAAGTAGATCTCAGCCGTAAGTCTGTGCTTACTACACATTTCCAGCAATCTACAGTAATTAATTATGTCATGTTATGTCAGCTCCTGGGGTAATGATAAAAAGAGGTTTCCAAAGTGATAAATTCTTTAAATTATCAGTGCAGTGTTTCTTTTTGTATGTAGTGACATATGGAAATGAAACAGATTGAAGTATGTTACGTATTCACTGTGCTTTTACACATTAGGTGCTTATGGAGGTATAATAAAGAGAAAAATGCAAAACAAAATTTTGAAGTTTGCACAGTATGTTTGAAGATAGGAATCAGATTGGATCAAAAATAAAAATCAATTTGGGATCCATTTCTGAAAACCAACCCCTCCCCCAATTAATTTGTCTTTAATAATATGACAGGGATTCTTTGCATGTTGCAGGATGTGGCTATCAGTGAAAATTTTTTTCCTTCCAAAATATAGGTGTGCTTGAATCCTGCTGACACCAAAGCACTTATTTTCTACTGTTCAGTTGCCTTCATATTGATAGGCCAGGAAAAAAGCAAAACATGCAAACAAGTGTGGCTTACATCATGCTCTGCAACCTGCTGAAGGTGGCCACCAATATTAACACTGAAGGGATCAGGTACTACACCTGTGGACACTGTCCTGCATAAGCTCAGCCATGGATCCTGTAATAGTCCTTCTTATATGGTGGGATTTATTCTGTGCTTATGTGTTGTGAGCATAACTCCTGCAAGAGAAACACTTTCTGATAGCAGGACTTGGCAGAAAAATCACCTCTCACTCACCTGTAGAATTATTAAACAAGTCCTCAGTCTTACTTATTTATTGCTGACACCCATAGTTCTCCTTCTTCCTGTTTCTTGACTGGCAAATAGACCTTTCTACAGAACATGAGCCTTGCAATTCTTTTTAGTGTGGAAGCATATATGTTTTATTCAGTTCTTATATCTTTGCCCAGAGCACAAAGCAAGTCCTTAATAATTTAGTCTTACAGATGACTCAGAATCATCATATCCCAGGCTTACCCTTAAACCAAAGCTATTCATGGTCTGAACTTAGTATTATAGCTTTTAAATTCATGACTTTGGGAGCAGACAGTACTTATAAAAGCACATCGTATATATTTTTTGTGCTAAATGTCAAACTATTAAGGTTTATATTTCCTAACTTTTCCAAAGATTAGGGGAAATACAACTTAGCTGCTGTACTTCACAAAGCTGAGAAAGCCTGAGAATAGTTTTTGTGATTTCAGCCTCTCTGGTGCAGTCTTCCTAATGCTGCAAGAAAATGACTTCAAAGTACTCTTTTGACAGTCATTCTTGGATACACAGCAATTACTGTCATGCATTTTATGCAATCAACCTATAGCGCTTGGGTGTATGTCCCCACTATGGGGCTCTGGAAGTCAGTCTCACAGTTGCGTCAGAAAGGATAACTCCTTAAGAGCTGCTTTGCCAGAAAGATGTTTCAATGGATAGTTCATTCTCTTCTAGTGTAAATCTCTAACCGTAATAAATTCTGGAGTGATTACAGAAATGCATAAAAAACATAGTGCTCAAAATGTGCAGCTTTTTCAATTGAGTGACATATCTTTTTCACCTGATCCCAGGTAGTGATCTGTTTATGCCGCGAAGCCTGAAGAATATTGTTTTTTTCCTACTACATGTACATCCAGACATTACTCTCATCATGTGACCTAAACATTTTTAGAAATATCCTGAAGTGTTCACTTAGTGTCCTCAGATTAATATAATTAATAATTATAATTATTAATAATTCAACACTTTGCAAGTATTAACGAGTGAATGAGTTCTACAGGTCAATAATGAGTCTGATTTAAAAGTGGGGAAAAATCCTATTAGAGAAAAAGTAGCCAGTCTGATGGCAAATTCCTGGAGGATTACAGGTATTGTTTCTGATTTGCTCTTTATCTTGACATGCCTTGTGGATGAACTGTAGCAAGATTACAATCATGATCATTCACCAGAGCCTGAGTCTTTGGTGAACAACTAACTTTAGCTTTATATATTCATATTCTGGAGAAATCTATCCTGTTTAATCCTTCCATTGCATATTAACAAGTCTTCTCAAGGTACCTTACATGTTTTTATATCGGTGCAAATTCACAGGATCAAAACTAAATTAATTAAGAAAATCTATTTCAAAATTAAACTCCTGTTTAGCTTGTCACTGTGTGAACTAAGGTGGATGTTTACTCTGCATATCAGTGGGAGGTCCTATGTAAATGTAGCTGAAGTAAAAGAGAAATACAGAGAGGTTACTTTTTTCAAGCCATCTTCCCCTGTTTTCATAGGTGTGAAACAACCATATTTGAATAGAAGCAACTAAAGTGAGGCTCTTAGCAGGTAGGACAGCATTCATAAAATGCTTGATGGAAGCATGAGAGGATATAGGCAGGCACTGCAGTACGTGATTTTGGCTGTGCGTATGACTGATATGGCTCAAGCACCTGGGGCTAAAGCAAGCCTGGATTCTTTTGCTTGGCTGGTAATGACTGAATCCTGTTTTGTCAGTACGTTTCTGTCTACAGTCTGGCAAAAGAGTCTTCAGAACATGATGATGTCTTGTTTGACCATCAGAAGTTCAACTTTCCTCCTGTTGTATAAGATTTGTGTCACAAAGCAATGAAAGTGATGATTTTGTTTTGAAATCAAGGAACCATTTATTAGTTAAGTCTTGCACAGGATTTTGGTTCATAGCAGGAGGATTTGATCGTGCTTCAGTAGACACCATGACTAATTAGAGCTTTTATTCAGAACAGAAGGAAATGAACAAACCACAATAAGGTTACCTTCTCAATCAGGTCAGGCTGAGAGACAAAGGAAGACTGAATGAACAGAACTAGAATCATCCAGTCCCTTGTTCTTCTTCATTGGGGAAAACAGTCACAGAAATGTCACAGGATGTGGCCTGCACTTGACAGGTGATCTAAAAAACAAAAGCAGTAAATACCTACTACTTAAATTAGCCCAGTTCTGCAGGTCTAAGCTGTGATTGCTGTGGTTCAGGAGACATAATGCAAGCTGATCAGTGGGTTACTTAATATACATATATTAAGTAATGTTATAGATAAACCCCCAAAATGCACATACTGCTTTGTTAAGAGCATGCTTTGGCCACTTACTATAACTGCTTGTGAGTTGTCTTTAGGTGGTGTGGCCCAGGGTTAATCTTACCTGACGTCAGACAAATTCACTGTTAGGATCCTTGCAGAACTGTCAGCACCTCAACATGATAGTCAGGGATGTGAACTGCTGCCTGTGCTGTACGTATTCATCCAAGTGTGGAGGTGTGCCAACATTAACCAAACATTACTCACACAAATATGCCATGTCACTCAAAGCCATTTTTTTGTTAAAGGCTGTTCTGATGAGTAAATGGTAACTAAATACCATGCAATGACTATCCTTATTTCTAGGTTGCATGGAAATAACGAGAAGAAATTACCTAGGTCTTTTATGAAATCTTTGCTTATTGATCTCAAAGCAGCTCACAAATTTCGTTCCATTTTATTATCTCGGTTTCAGACTAATGAAACACAATTTCATGCAACTCCACTACTATTTCTAATTCCTTGTGTAGTACTAGGTGTGTCACTGTGTTTACTTCTTTACAAAAGGCAAACTCAAGCTAGTACCATACTGTCTGAGGGTCTAATACTTTTATCTTATTGTTGCTGATGTATCCTTAGGCTGTGCTTGCAAAGGCTTGCCCATTTTACTGTACAAGCACGGAGTAGCGGAGGTCTGCTCTTCTAAAGATCTGAGGTTTAAAGAGATGTTTATAAAACAGAACTGAAAATAGTTGGCAGGTACACTGTATCTTCCCCAAGCCAAGAAGCTAGATCAAACATCTCCTTTCCTGTTTATAGAAACATAAATATTTTTTGAGAGAACATAATTTTCAATGAGAGTAAAATGTACGTATGTCTCTTAAAATGCAGTCAATCAAAATACATCTTGAGGTGATGCCAGCAGAAGGCTGAGTGACAAAAAGTTTGATTTTCTTCCTGTGGCCTTTCCAGGAGAAAGAGCCAAACCAAAAGCAATTAGTATGTCTCTGTTAGCATTCATCTTCTTTACAGTAATCTTTTAGAAGACAGTTTATATTTTGAGGGAAAAGTGAAATATGCTTACTATGTATCAGATTAGAACTGGAATTAGCATATTTGTTGGTTTTCCCTGGAAAGTTGAGATCAAACATTGACTTAGATCAAAAATGAAAGTGGGCTTGGTGGCAAAGTTTAGAGCATGATCTAATGAGGTCATTTCAGATTAAGGCAACAAAATTTATCACTGTGTAAGATTTCCTCTGTAAGTCCTGATTATTCAGGAGAGTGATTACTTTCTGTGACTTTTGGATCTCCTTCAGACGTTAGAATTGCAATTTAGTTGCCTAATCAAAGGTGTAGATATAGTAGGTTACCCTCATCTAGGAATCGATCCCTGTTCATCATAGCCAATGAATACCTGATGTGCACCTGTAAAAAGAAGAAGTTGGGCCTGGAATACCTTATTTTTATGCTGACAAGTCTTAATTTCTGCAGATGAAACAGAAAAGGGAATGATACAAAGCAGTTGGCTGCTTTTGCTACCTCTGGTTCAGGTTGGAGCTGCGATCAGAGTTGTTCTCTCTTGTGAATACTAAACTCATCTTTGGAAGATGTAAAAACTGACTGAAACTCCCAAAGAGACAATTTTTCCTGCTAGCTCTCACTCTTGTGCTTGGCAGGTGGACTTAGGTTTTTTTTTAATTTATCTGGAGTTAAGGGCTACTACCATTCATCATTCTATTTGTATTCTTTTTCTTTCCTTTTCCTTTTCTGGAAACTAAACAAATAACCTGGCACTTAAATAGGGGAAAGAAAAAAAAAAAAAGGACATCACAATTTGCTATTATGTCCCATGTTCCCTGCTTTCTAACAACCCAATGTATTGACTTATTTTTGTATTTTCCAGAATATACATTATAACCACAGTCTGATATTCTTTTGTATATCAAAACACAGCTACACATGCAGTAGAGGAAAATCTCACTCCCAACTGTGATGTGGATGTGCATGCTTGTGTATACGTGTATATGTGTGTAGTTGAGACTTTTCAGAATTGTTTAGAAGTTTTTAGTTATTATTATATATTTACTTATACTTACTCACTTATTCTTACACCCAAATGAATGTATGGGTAATTGGATATGCGCCTGCATACAATCCCATAGTGACACCTGAATGAGATGGAGTGTTAAGGAGCATGTAAATGCAGAAATACAGCTGATCTTTACAATAAGTACCTGAAAAAAATCAGTGATCTCACTCAACTGTTTTTTAGTCCATTTTTCCTCGAACGAATAAAATTTTAAAGTACCTGAACATTAAGTATCTGAGAACTTAGATTTTATTAAGCATGCAACAAACTTGAGAATAATTAAATTCTACCAAACCTTAGGACATTATAGCTGTTGCTTAAAAAAGGGATAGTTTAAATAAACAAATAATCCTTTTTAGATGGTTTCCAAACTTACACTCCTTCTTCTTTCCTTCCTTCCTTCCTTCCTTGCTTCCTTCCTTTCACTTTCTTTCTCTTTCTTTCTTTCTTTCTTTCCTTCTTTCTTTCCTTCTTTCTTTCTTTCTTTCCTTCTTTCTTTCTTTCTTTCCTTCTTTCTTTCCTTCTTTCTTTCCTTCTTTCTTTCCTTCTTTCTTTCTTTCTTTCTTTCCTTCTTTCTTTCTTTCTTTCCTTCTTTCTTTCTTTCTTTCCTTCTTTCTTTCTTTCTTTCTTTTTCTTTCTTTCTCTCTTTCTCTCTCTCTCTCTTTCTCTCTTTCTTTCTCTCTTTCTTTCTCTCTTTCTTTCTTTCTTTCTTTTTCTTTCTTTCTCTCTTTCTTTCTTTCTTTCTGTCTTTCTTTCTTTCTTTCTGTCTTTCTTTCTTTCTTTCTCCTTCTCTCTCTCTCTCTCTCTCTTTCTCTCTTTCTCTCTCTCTCTCTTTCTTTCTTTCTTTCTTTCCTTCTTTCTTTCTTTCTTTCCTTCTTTCTTTCTTTCTTTCCTTCTTTCTTTCCTTCTTTCTTTCTTTCTTTCTCCTTCTCTCTCTCTCTCTCTCTCTCTTTCTTGGAATGTATTTTATCGTCTGTCAGTTTTGCCCTATGATATGTCCTCTTAAATTGGATCTGTAAGCCCTTCATAAAGTTTAATAAATCTTCAGCATTTCACCCTAAGGAAATTATATTAAAAACCTTCAAATGTGAAGTTGGGCCCGCAGACACACAGCACTGGGAATTATATCACCATAATCAGCTTGTAATGAAAGCCTCTGTCGCTGTTCTCTCCCAATCATAATCTGCCTGTCTTTATGAAAAAAGGGGGGTTTGTCTGGGTTCATCTGCAAGCTTTAATTGGAAGATGTCTTCATTTCATTCCAGCCTACTGGGATAATAACTCAGCCCCATGTTTAAACACAAGCCCTTGCTGCTGATATTTTTTCATTTAGTAAAGCATGTCTCTTTAAATGATTTAGCAAATCACCATGAATGCCAAGGCGGGATGATTGGCAGCTCATTGCTGGTGCACCATTTGCATGACATTTGTTCTTCAGCCCAGAAAGCTGCGGCAGGTAAACAAGCAGGCCCTGTACCGACTCCCTGTGAGTCCTTCCCTGTTTATTTTCTCATAATCAAATGACATTTATGGAGAGGCAAATGCAGCTGCACATATATGGAGAAAAAATGCAATCAGGCCAAACATGATGACTTCATTCAGGTGATATTTTGATTAGAGAAAGGACATTTTTATGGCATAGGGTTTCTTGCAAGTGAAGTCAGTCAAATTCCATTTTACAATCACTATTTTTTAATATAAATGTTAGGTTCAAATAATTGATTGCATCCAATGGCACTGTCGGTGTTTCAATGCAATATGTAGAAGTGCAAATTTCTTAAAATTGTAGGGATTCTCTTCTGCACCCTTCTGAGTCATTTTTTTTTTAAGGGGCAAATCTCTCTTTCTATATAAAAAGCCATTCTGTTGTGTCACTGTAGCTTTTTCCTAAAAGAGATTTCAGAAAGGAAGGTTATTTCTGAAGTTAAACATTTTAAACTTATTTCCTAGCATATCATGGTGTCAAGAGACTTGGCAGAGAACAAATTGAAAGATTAAAAAATGTATATAATATACAACATATATATATTGGATCATATGGTGCTTGTACAGCAACCGATAGCATCCTGCTGCTACAGAAGTTTCACTTGTATTTCAAAGGCCCTTTGAAAACTGAAATTAAAAAAAGGCAATTATTGAGCATGGAATGGGGGTACTGTGAGGGGGATGCCACTACCTTGAGTGGCTACACTCCATTTTTCAGTTCCTCTGAAGGAAGTATATCTTTATCTATTTGCTGAAGGAGGCAGACCTCTATATTTGTCATGTTGTCTGAAGAAGATTTTAAGTGAAAGAAACCATGAAATTTGGAAGAGTCTTCAGTGGCTGTGTAAAAGAGGAGAAACAGAATCATATGGTCCCCGCACAGCTTGACCCAGAAAAGTTGAGAGTAGAAGGCAGAAATTTTTTAGCCACCTTCATACCAGTCTTTTTTGAAACAGTACTTAAATAGCAGAATGCATAGGTAGGTGCACATGGAGGGAAGGGTGAATAGGACTATAGCAAGCTCTCTATTTAATAGTTTGTTAATTGTTTGAAAATCTACTGACAAGTGTCCCACAAGAGGCTGCTGGGGTTTCTGCACTTTATTGGGACCATAGAGTAAGAGAAAAATTTGCTTTGGCAGAGGGGAGAGCAAATATGTTCCATAGAATTGTCTTCATCTTATCTTTTCCCAGAAGAAATTCTACTCATATATTTTTGTGCTGTCTCTTTCTCCAGCTCTTTGGAAAGACACACTCCAACTCTAAACTGACATGGATGTATTGTTATTTCAATATTCAGGGCTTCATGTCCCTGGAGTGACTGTCGTTTACTGCATCAGTCTTTAAGTAGGCACTAAGTAATCTGTAGAGAGCATCCAAAATCAGACTTGCTAATTGGGCTAATAAGGTTTCCAGTGTAAGACTGCTCTCACGGTCCCCATGCAGAGCAGGGGACAACTGTGTAGGCACTTGCTGTATTTTTGAGCATCTCAGGCTTATGAGCTCCTATACAGAACAACTGAGTTCAGTGTGACAAAACACAATATACAGAGTGCAGCCTGAACTCGAAAAGAATCACTAATGTGGCTCAGGAAATTGCTGGACCAGGTAACCGGTGAAGACCTGAAATAACAATTGTACAGAGGTAATTGGCCCTGCAATTGCTGCTGAGCTGAGAGAGAGGAGTGGGAAATATTACCTCTCTACTTGGTAGCTGGGAAACTGTGGGT
>NW_008825114.1:11163135-11195476 GCF_000699105.1 Pygoscelis adeliae
ACAGATGTGACAATAAAACTTATGGATCAGGGAGTCATTTGGAGAGTCCAGCTCTGTCCTACCCAGTGTTGAGAGGTAATTCAGTCTCAGGGTATGGGAGGGATAAGGGTGATGAGTGAGGCTCACTGCTTGAAGGGGTTGTGGCTTGTGAGACCAAATGTCATGCATATCCAGTTGCTGCCAAAGGGAGACTGCAAAATCAGGGAGTGTGGAAGGTCAGAAAAATTAATTAGAATTGCCAGTAGTTGCTAGCTATAGTCATTTGAAGTTAGCGGAGGTAGCCTAATGAGTGGGACTCTTAGGGAGCTAGGAAAACAAGGCCCTCCTTGCCTGCTCTTCCTCATTTATGCATTGAGATAAGTTACCATGTTTCCAAACATGTTAGACAACATGCTCTTTTGAAAATCTCAAAGTAGGAGTTAGTGCATCATTAGATTTTGAAAAAAAAATCTCACTCTTATTTAGGGATCTCTTAGAAAACATAATGCAGCTGTCTATACTTCCTCTTTTTATCATTTTGATTTTGAATTTTAGGCAGAAAAAAACCCCCTTGGTTTGTGTAGCTATTATCAAATTAAGGTGGAAGTTGTATAATTTACTTCTCCTCATTGCTTTACTAGAAGCTTGATGGCGCACGTGATTTTAATTGCTAATACTTCCTTTTTAATTCATTACTCTAAGCAGAATCATGTGAATAGTTGTGAAAAGAAATTAATCTGAAATAAGGATAAGAGCCTACAAATTACTACTGCTTAAGGATATTTTCAAGCTGTGGAAATCTGAAGGCACTTTGCAAAATTAGTAAGTTTAAAGATAAAAATTCCACCCCCACAGACTCTTTATGCATTTTCACCCCATACAGATGCCAGGAAAAATAATATCTGGAAAAATCTCTGAATACAAGAAATCTGTCCGGCAGTTGTCAATGTGGCCCTTCATGACTTCAGTACAGGGGTCAGAAGGATACTGCAGAAACTGTTCAAGTTATTTTTTTTTATTAGCCTGGACTGTGATGAGCAGAAAAGTCTTACAGGCAGCTGAGTAAGCATCAACTTAGTGTTTGAAAAAACTGACAAAACAGTCTCCGCGGAGCTGTTTTACTCATAGCGCCTTCTTGGGTCAAACTCCAGAAAGCATTAAAAGATCATTATTATCTTTGCTTGTTATGTGAATGAATGCTTTGTTCTCACAAATATTTGGGGAATGGCTGCTGTTTGTAACTATTTCTCCATTCACGTGTTCACAAGGTCTGTTGTTCGCTATTTATTATGTATAAAAAGTTCATTGCTTGGCCAGGGGACAGAAAAATGCTTTTAACTTAAGGGATATAGCCAGTGGTGCTAATAAGGAACAAGTAAAAATTAAACAGTGTGCAAATGCCCCATAGTTTTAGTCCTGTTTGTTCAGGCTACACAGCAAATAGACATTCAGAAATCACTCACTAGCTAGAAAGTTGGAAGCTAAATGTATGTCGCTCAGTAACTGCTGGAATGATCTGACCACCTCCTGTAGGAAAAATGCACATCTTGAGCCACTGCCAAGGTGAAGTTTCTGAGATGTTGTATAGGACTGTCCATGTATAGGTTTGGATCAAATTCAAACATCTTCCAAAGATTAGGGATAATTGGATTAGAAAATCTGTTTTCAGTTCTCCTTGGATCATAACAGTGATGTCCAGACTTTGTCAAAACTTCTCTCGAGCATTTGAGAGAAGAGGAAGGAGGAAGGAGAGGAGGCAAAGAAGGTTACGGGAAAGGAATAAAGGAAGAGAAAAAAGGAAAGGGGAGGGGGAAAAGGAGAAGGAGGAAGAGGGACAGGAGAAGGGGGGAGACAGAGCAGGGGGAAAGAGGAAGGGGAAATGGGAATGAGAATGGGGAAAAGGCAAGGCAAAAGCAAAGGGAAAGGGAAAGGGAAAGGGAAAGGGAAAGGGAAAGGGAAAGGGAAAGGGAAAGGGAAAGGGAAAGGGAAAGGGAAAGTAATAGAGGATTCCTCAAAGCTTGTATTCTATTTCCTGCTTGTGTCTAATGAGAACAGGGCTGTCCTCTGCCAGTTTTATAAGGAACAGTAAAAAAATACCCTTCTTTAAGCTTTGTTAAATCTTTTGTCTCCCAGAGACTTTAAAAACCAGCACTGCAAACTGAATTTTAAAGAAGGTTCTTTAAGGAAACTGATTCATAAAGAAGTAACTTTTTAAAATTTTAATACTTCTTTTAAAAAATCTTATTGAACTAGGCTACTGTTCTTTGCAACTGGAATCCTTTTCATTCAAGGAATCCATTTTCCCCCAAAATCTATGTATTGTAATAATTTTCAGTGTCTCTACATTTGGTTAAAACAGTGTCATCAGAGTTCAGTGTAAGCTAATTTGTTTGAATTTTCAATGAGTGTAAAAAGAAGAGGACAACCTCTCTTAACATAAGTGACTGAAACAATACAAGTATATCTGTACTGCTAGACATTATTGTAAAAGTTATGAAAACGGGATTTAATAATCAGATATTTCTGCTTTAAATATACAAAATCCCAGTAATGTATTTTCTCCTCTTCAATTTTTTTTTAACAATGAGTGCATTCTCAGCATGAAGTTTTGTGTTCTACAGGGAATCTTGGCTTCTAAATGTTTTCAGATAAAAAAAAAAGTGATCCACTGTTCATACTTTTTGTAAGCAGCAGATGACCATGTGTAAAAAGGAAAGGGATGGCAAGCAAAAATTTTAGAAGAGTCATTATTTCTTTTGGAAAGATATTTGAAAGGAAAAGGGTTTGATAATGTTATCATGTAGAAAGAGTTCCTGGGGTCCAGTTTCAGCTGGAATCCTTTCAATATTCTAGTTGGCTAAAAATCATGCTGAAATAAAAAATATTCATAGTCTGCAAACAATTCATATTCTTTTGATAGAGATGCCAGATGCATTTCAGGCATTCTACAGAGTACAAGGTCATATATCCTTTTTAACTTATCATGGTATAATTTGAACACAAGACAGAGAGCCGAGGAGATTGGCAGTGGCACTGTCTGGTCTGATCTGTTCATAGCAAATAAAGCTGCTCAGGATGTTTTACTGAAATATTTTTTTAATTGAAAAAAAATTATCAGACAAAAAATTAATCATTTTTCATGCATTTTTAACCAAACTCAGTCTGAAATGTAAGAAATAAACTTTGGCAGGATAATACTTCAAGAGCATACCACAGGATGTCGAGTAATGGCATAATCTAAAACATGGAAAATTCTGGTACCAGTCCCCACATCCTAGACAGGTACTTTAAGCCATTTCTTCTTCTGAGGCATGTTTCTCTCAGCTTCTTATAATGGAGCTATTTCACTTGCCTAACTAACTAAAGATTGAAAGAAGAAGGGACTTGTTTCTTTCGTCATTTCTCCACCAATAGGCTTTACAGTCAATCTGCCTGTAGTCCGTGTCACACACCTCCCCCCCCGCTTTGGTCCTATGGTTATTCATTTGTACAAATTTAAATGGTTTCAATAGAGAAGACTGAGGACCCTCTCTTCCCTTTCATGCTACATCTGTAACACCAAGAGACTCATGCCCAGGTCATGCAGCTGAATTTGGGTAGCTGATGTTGAAGACCTTGGATGGTCAGAGGCAAAGCAGGGCCTGGCATCCAAGCCTCAGCAGTGAGCTATCTGCTGATGGGTGCGTTCACCCCCTCGCATACCCTGAAAAGTCTGGGTTTCACTAGTTAATGAGCAAGAAAAATTTTGACACCTCTCCACTGCAGCAGTTTGGAATATGTTAGTGATCTTTCTCCCTAGTGACACGTGATTGACCCTCTCCTGTTACAAATCAAACCCTGTGTGAAATGCAATGCATAACCTTTGCTCAGTCATTTATTTATTTCTTCACTACAGCTTGAGCTGCAGTTAGCCTTTCATATTGATTGAGTATGAATGTTTAGAAAGCAATATATGCTTCACTGTAGGGTCACTCACTTTTATTGCTTGTGTTTGAAACCATTATGCAGATGTTATACTCTACATATGTAGAGATGTAAAATCAAATAGGGAAGCCTGGTTTGTGTTGCTTCTTGACTAAGAAAACTGTGTTGGAATCACATTAAAGTCTCTCTGTCTCCATTTGAATCACTGTAACCATGTTCAGGCAGAGAAGATAAAGTCAAACAGGGAAACACTGCTTATTGCCAGAACTGGATTGAATAAACAAGTTAATTAAAAATATGGGCAATAAGGAAACAAAATCCGTAACAAACCTGTATATAGAAAAAGATACCTTTGAATTCTGGAGTAAGAAGTAAGAAGCAAAGACAGAAAGGGCCAAAATAAAAAGCTTCTAAGAGGATAGAGGGCAACTCACAGAAACTGAGCTAGATTTGATTAGATGACAAACATATCATTAGGCAATTATTTATTAAATATCATAATTATTCATGACACCTCTCAGACAAATAGCAGATAACAGGTTTGTTCCGCACTGAATTAAATTAATGGCAAAACTTCAAACAAGCTCAGAGGGAACAGCAACATTGTCTTTGTGTCTGTCTGAAGGATGTTCACCATGAAATTTACCCAACAGTGTCAAAAACTCATTTTCTTGTTCAGTTTTGGAGAGCTCAGGTCCAACCAAAAGAGCTTTGAGAAACATGCGAGGACTGCATTGGCAGAATTCATCCCTGTGACCAAGGCAATTCTCTTCAGGGTTTTGGAAGACAAGACTTACTCATTTCTTCAAAGTACAGACATCTGGGAATGATAGCACAGCAATAACAAATTGAGAAAATAATGGTCATGAGCACTCCACTAACTTTTTAACAGGATTTTGTGTAAATTATGATTTCAACTCTGAATTTTTTATTCGTTTTGGGAACAAAGTTTTAACTCTTCTGGACATTTCCTAGAAGTTTCAGGTCTATAGATAGAAGAGTCTTAATTATAAAACAGGATTAATTCAAAAAGTATTCTGTTCAGCTTGTGAATGAATGAAGGTTAGGATCAAATAGTAAATATTGCCTCAGCAGAAGTAAAACAAAAGAGAGAAGTACACCATCTCAGGCAAGTACGTTGAAGCTGGTTGACATCTCTGGGTTTCTGAACTTCTTGTGGCCACCAGCTTATACAATTACCACCACAGCACTTGGTTTGGCAGCTGTAATTACACTGTGTTTTTCCAGGGTGCTGTTTGAATACCTGTGCTGTGTAAGCCATGACACACGGGCCCTGCTTGAAATACTACACCCACACAGGGTCTTTGGCATCCTCACCTCCCCCAGCACACAGCAGCCTGCACGGGCCCCCAGTGGAGGCTGTCTGCTGCCAGCCAGCCAGCTGACTCCTCTGGACTAAGTATTGACAGCAGCTTGCCTAAGGTTGTGGCCCTTCACATGCTGGGCAGGACACAGGGAGATGACAGCACAGATATGGGCAGGAGGATGCCTGGAAAGGATGGACAAGACAGCTGATGGAGAGAGAGAAAGGTAGAGGGTACTGAAACAAGGGGTAGGGAGGGGGATAAAAGAGGGAAGGACAAAGTTTGGAGAGGAATATGGATGTGGCAGTTGTACCGCCTGATTGTAATTAGGTATTGCTATATGGTAAATTCATTACTGTAAATACCTGTGCATTTGCAGCCTCAGTAATAATCTGTAGTTTCATGGTGATTGCTTATCCCCAGAGGTAGCCATAGCATGAAGCAGCTGGTCAGCAATGGCAGCTTATCTCCATAAATAAGCAATCACTACTGATGAAGAGGACCGCTGATCAGAAGGTGTAAACTGCTCCTACATCCCCGCAGCTGATGGATGGTGACAGCTTGCTCCAAGTAGTAATTAGTCACTGCCTTGAGCTAGACAACACTGATCCCGCCAACAGAAATTTGCTCCTGATGGTAAGAATCAAATACTTCTGCCTGAAAATTCCTGGAGTTCAACGCTTTCTAGATGCATCCTCCTTCCCGAGCACCCACCGAATGCCTCAGAAACACGCCGACGGCATTGGTTTGCCCAGGCTTTCTGGCTGCCTGGTGGAGCCATTTAAGCTAACCTGTGTGACTCTGCTGTGAAATGGACTGGAAGCAGTCACGCAGTTAGTTACTAGGTAACAGCGGAGAGGAAGCAAGAATCAGCTTCCCAAATCGTTTCCATATGCAAGTCTTCTGGGTAAAAGGTCTGGGCCATTCCCAAGAAAGCTGATTTAAGTCTTGAGGTCTGAGTGCTGGTATACTACATTGGCGACTGTAATTATCCTGTGCTCAAGCTCCCAGTTACCATTTTAGTTTCAAGAGCATTTGCTGTGTGGATGCTTAGAGCAGTAAGCCTTAAATTTCAGCTCACTGGCATATTGTGGCCATGCAAACATGCCTGAGCATTTGTCCTGAAATCCCCCCTGCCCAGACCAATAACTCCTTTTAGTTTCAGCATTTTAATTCAACAGTTACAATAGCCCATCCCAACTCCACCTCAGAGACGAAGCCACTTGTACGTGCCATCGAAACTGTAAGTCCATACACCAGGTCTCTTTCCTTGCAATATTTTTATCCTGATTGCCTTAATGACACAGACCACTGGTTCATACAGCCTTATGTATTCCAACTCTGTAGAGTGTTAATTTATATTAATGGAAAGAAGGTATGAGTTCTGTTAAATAAAAATTTGTTCTGTAAGCTTACACTTTTTACTCTAAAATTCACCTATGCCTAAAGGAAGGAAATGTTTCACTGATTTGCTTGTTTTATAGGAAAATGCCATTATGCAACAGAATCTGTCCTGCAGAACAGGAAAAATTTTAAGGCTGTAACTTCTCTGTGGTGATTTCAGGGTGGTTGCTTTCAGCCAGAACTTTTATATTGTTTTCTATTGACAAGAATATAAAATGAAAAAAAAGATTGAAAAATTGAGTAGACAACTCTAATCATGATGATGATTCCAGTCATCATCAGATGATGTAAAATGGAGTACTAATGAATCAATTTATTTATTAATGCAGGATGAATTGAAATGATTTGGAATTTGCTAGCTGCCCTTTCGTCTCCATTAAAAAAAAGAAAGGTGAAGTATGACAGCCTGTGAGAGATTTTAAATAACTCAATCTCTACGTAGTTTTCATTATTTCCTTTGTTCTTGCCACAATGGTGGCCCCATACTACCAGGTGTCTTTTCTGGTATATTGTGCTACGCAGGCACCCCCTTTCACAGCAGGTTTGTCAGGCTGCTGAAAAGAAGTTATATTCATTTCCAATGTAGTTAATGCCTGTTGACAGACAGGGAAATGACATCTCTACTTTCCTCTTCATCTGCCTGTATGATGCTCCGCTTCCATTTGGTTCTTGCCCAGAGAATAGGTGAAACCTTGCTTGTTCCTTTTGGAGCAATTACAGGGTGGTTTGATTATCCTGGGTACCAAAGGTTCAGGGTAGAAACAGGAACCCACCCTTCAGTTCTCCGGCATGAGGTGGTATCATGTAGGGTGATGTGTCATTTTCTTCCAGAGGAGTGAGCTGGTCAATTCCTAAAGCTTCTGCTGTTCTTCATCAAGTATTTTCCAGCCTGCCAGTGCTGGTATCGGTGAAAATACCTTGGTCACCTCCTCAACCTGCATAACCACATCTGAATAATTTTGGCTGTGGTTAGATTAGGATCAACTGTTTTTGAAGCACAACTCTGCTCAGAAGGCATGCAAGTTTCCTCTTGAGTTCAGCTGGTCCTTAATTTTTATAGCAATCATATAAATAGAAATGACATTGGGTTCAGTATTAGGCTTCTTTCAGAAAAATAATCCACAGCTTTTGGCCTCTTGTGTAATATAATGTTCCAATGAGCATTTTTGTACTTCTTTTCTGCTTGCTGCCTGGCTTTAATTTCTTATTCTCTCTGCATCTCATTTTACTGTAAACAGGGCAAAATGGTTTGCCATTTAGTGAAAATGTGAAAAATTTTGACCGGAGGGAATTTTGGAGAGGTTTGAAGTTAGATGGTAATGTCCACTTTACAGAACATCTCTGTGCTCTCTTCTTTCAGAAGAGCGAAGTAACTAATGTGCTGTGGTGAACACAACATTCTGTGCTGATAAACCCATTCTCTGGGAAAAAAAGGGGAAAAAAAGTACCCACATGGCTCTTTAGTACACCAAGAATCAGAAGAATGCCAAGAATGATGAAGGCACTATGACACAGAGGTCGGTGTCTTCTTAACACAGCACTGTAGATATAACTTAGAAGCATGCTGAATGTCAAGCAAGAAGGAATGTTGTTATGTTGACATGAGTGCTTATTATGTTCACTTTATTTTTTTTATCTGGTCTGCAGAAGTAATCTGTGGCAATGGCTTGGCTAAATATTAGCACACTGTTGAGAGAAATGTACAAAATATGTTCTTAAATTGAACAGCCGAATTGGGTTGGTTTTGCTATTATGGAGGTAAAGGGCTAGAGCAAGTTAGGTCATGAGAACATTCGGGTCGCTCTGTGAGATAGCAGTGGAGGTAGAAAAGCTAGGCTGCTTCTCAGATAAAATAATCTCAGTTAGTCAAGCTACTGATATGTCTAACCCCAGTGTAACACCCCTCAGTGTAAAACTATCCCCCAAAGAACACCCTTGTATCTGCTAATCACAGAAACTATGTCTATATAGACATGCAAAACAGCTTTTCAGTTTTCAAGCAGGGTTTATTTGCATCCATTCCATGATATTTTCCAACTTCAGGCCACCCATGTCAGTTTATTTTCCAGTGGCTACTAGTATTTTGGTGTGTCAAGGCAGTCTTTTGCTCAGTCAGCTTTTCTAACTTTTTTGAGCAATTAGTTCTGAAGACTTTTTAGACTGTGCTGATGTGAAATGCCTCCAGGCCTTTCCTTTCTTTTTCTAATATGCCCAATTGTCTTTTTGTTTGTTTGTTTGAATTGATTTTGTCTAGGTGGAATTTCTTTGCATTCCTGGAGATCACGACGCATGTGGTTTGCTTCCAGAAGTTACAGCGGGAAATTTTGGACAATTTTTTTCCTTTTTCTGGTTAGGTTTACATGGCATACAATAGGAATGAATGATGAACTGCTGCTCAAAGTGATAAACTATCTGCCCATGGAGACAAGGCTTTGTAAGCAGATAACATTTTGGGATCCCCTTTGAATCATTAGACCAAGCAGAAAACAGCTGCCAACTCATATAAATATATATTGGCAGAGAAATCAGTACAGCTTTTGGAAAATTCTTGAAGTACATTTGGGGATTTACATAATTTTAAAATGTGAATTTTGTATATGGGAGAGATTGGGTAAAATAACACCTTTCCATAACACCAGCTTTGGGGACAGAGTTTCATATATGACCTGAATGTGACATGACCGAACTACTTTGGTCCCAGAAGCAGGCTAAAGAAATACCATCCCACCAGCACCCACCATAAGGCTTCAAAAACTGATTCCTGTGGAAATGCGTCTTTTAGGAGAGTAACATAGGCAAGTAGCTCTCTTAGCTTTCTCATGACATATGATTTCAGGATTTCCTCAACTTTTTTACTAAATCCAGTCAGTCTGGAGAAGTAATATCCATGACTTAGAAGGAGCGGGAGTCTTCTGTTCTCATAAGACAACAAAGAGCTTTTTCCAGGCAAGTGTTGCAAATGGAGAATTCTTCTTAATGTAAAAAAAAAAAAAAGAAAAAAGAAAAAAGGTACACCCATTTCAATGCAAGATTAAACATCTAAATATTCAGAGGACTTTCGTCCAGTCTTTTTTTATTTCTTGCCTTAACTGTTCTTACAGACTCCTCCTTTCCGGACAACTGTTGGATAATCAAAATGAAACTACTAAGCTCATCTTTGTTGTCAGTTCATTTTCTCCACGTCCTGTGTGCCTGTATTGTTTAATCACAAGGTCAAGATTTGTTTCCTCAACTTCAGTAACCAGCTAACCCTCCATAATCAGCTTCATCTGATTACTTTAAGTAGCAGAAATCCCTGCTAAGTATCTAAATATTTTATGTGAGAGATCAGGGTGGTTTCATATTAAGAATTCTTGGGAAATTGGTTTTTTTTTTTTTTTTTAGGAAATTGTTTTTAAAATTAACACTACAACAATATATTTGAAAATCAGGTTCTCAAAGGGTGGGAAATGATGATAAATTTTCTTACTTCTGGAATAATTGCATGGGTATATATTCTGATATGGTTTTAATTATAATATCATATAACATGTTTTCCCTGGAGCCACGGCCCAGAAGATAAGGATCACCCCAACTCTCAATGTGTTTTTTTCTCTGAAAGCAGGGTAAACTGGATTGATCTTGCTTCTGATAGTCTGTACAAAATCCATAACAGAAAAGAAGATCCCACTAAACTGAAGACTGTCGTATATGTAATTCTATGTCTATGGAGATACTGAAAGAATAAATCATGCAGCATTCTTCTACTGGAAGATACGCAGGGACTATACTAACAAGGCAAATATATGAACTTCTAAATGACGGATGTGGAAATGAATACTTTCAAATCACAGGAATTCTGTACTGATGATGACCATGTGGGAAGATAAATTTCTACATTACAGAACCAATGGTTTCCATTATTTTTTATATTCAGTATATTTTACTGAAGTTGTAAAACCAAGTGTTCAGGACTTAAGAAGTGCCAGAGCAAAAGTAAGCCACACAACTGTAATATATTTTTCCTCTCAAAGGACACCTGCCTCATTTACTAGTGCTTCTGAGGGTAAACCAGGCTTTTGTATGAGAAGTGACTTCATCTGGAAGGTGAATGAGGCAAAGTTTTGAAACAAAAGAAAAGATGGTCCCATAGAGGGAGATGGCTGTCCTTCAGGGAACACCTTTACGTTTCTCCCACTAAGTTTGTGTGTGATCTTGGGCAAGCCTTTTAAATCACAGTTTCTCCAAGGGATTAATTGAGTATGTTCCTCATTTTCTGATACTAATTTAAGATTCCTGGATCTTGATTTGTAGAAACGCTGAGTGCTCACATCTGCAACTGAAATCAATGGAACCTGCATTTTGAAAAAGTTGCGCACTGTGGAAAAGCAAGTCATTCTGTTTCAAGCTGGTTACACCATACTGATAGATACTTTGATCATTTTGCATCTACTCTCCATGTATCTTGATTTTTCATTTGTAAAATCCATATAGTAATAACAACAGCTTTGGTACTCTTTTAAGATAATGAACTAATTAGGTCAGAGTTTCAACAAGTTATAGACCTAAAAATGTAGATCAAAAAGATACATCATAGAATCATAGAATCATAGAATCATTAAGGTTGGAAGAGACCTCCAAGATCATCGAGTCCAACCCTCAACCCAACACCACCATGCCCACTAAACCATGTCCCTAAGCGCGTCATCTACACGTCTTTTAAATACTTCCAGGGATGGGGACTCAACCACTTCCCTGGCCAGCCTGTTCCAATGTTTAACCACTCTTTCAGTAAAGAAATTTTTCCTCACATCCAATCTAAACCTCCCCTGGTGCAACTTGAGGCCATTTCCTCTCGTCCTTTCGTCAGTTACTTGGGCGAAGAGACTGACACCCACCTCGCTACAGCCTCCTTTCAGGTAGTTGTAGAGAGCAATGAGGTCTCCCCTCAGCCTCCTTTTCCCAGGCTAAACAACCCCAGTTCCCTCAGCCGCTCCTCATAAGACTTGTTCTCCAGACCCCTCACCAGCCTCGTTGCCCTTCTCTGGACACGTTCCAGCACCTCAACATCCTTCTTGTAGTGAGGGGCCCAAAACTGAACACAATATTCGAGGTGCGGCCTCACCAGTGCCGAGTACAGGGGCACGATCACTTCCCTACTCCTGCTGGCCACACTATTTCTGATACAGGCCAGGATGCCATTGGCCTTCTTGGCCGCCTGGGCACACTGCCGGCTCATGTTCAGCCGGCTGTCGACCAACACCCCCAGGTCCTTTTCTGCTGGGCAGCTTTCCAGCCACTCTTCCCCAAGCCTGTAGCGCTGCATGGGGTTGTTGTGGCTGGAGTGCAGGACCCGGCACTTGGCCTTGTTGAATCTCATACAGCTGGCCTCGGCCCATCGATGCAGCCTGTCCAGGTCCCTCTGCAGAGCCTTCCTACCCTCGAGCAGATCAACACTGCCGCCCAACTTGGTGTTGTCTGCAAACTTACTGAGGGTGCACTCAATCCCCTCATCCAGATCATTGATAAAGATATTGAACAGAACTGGCCCCAAAACTGAGCCCTGGGGAACACCGCTCGTGACCGGCCGCCAACTGGATTGAACTCCATTCACCAAGATCTTAAAAGGCTTCTTTAGATGTTTCACCTAGATTTTGAAGCTTTAAATATACCCTATAATATTGAAGGAAATGTTGAAAAAATAAATTTAAATAAGAGCTTACAAATTTTTTTTTCAATATTGAAAATATTTTGTATTGAAAATATTTCTCTTAGTAAGGCCAAAATAAAAATGCTAGATTTTTGAGAACTAATGGGGTTTATTTTTAAATGTCTCTCAGTGGAATGTTTGTCTTTCAAAATCTGAACTTCTACCAAAACCCCCAAATTTTGCCTAAAATTTTGTATGCAGTTCTAGCAATATAGCACTTCACAGGAGTGCTGTGAAGTTTATCAGCACTTACGAATCAAGGAAACTAGACCTGAAAAGATATTTAGGGCTTTATTTTATTTTCATTGTTCCTACCTTTTTTTTTGCCTTTTTAAAGTGCTAGGGAAGTGATCTGCTGCATGTTTCAAAACAGAAGCTGGAATGTTTACATCTGTTTTGTCTCTTCTTGCATTTTATCCAGACTTACCACATAAACAAGGACCATGGATACCACAGTGGCATGTTCTTTCATGTTTTCCTGTTTTAGACAGCAATGTTATTTTTGGTGAGAGGTTTCCTGCACAATCCTGTCAGTGACAAGTATGATTTAAGTGGCTTCCCTCTCTCCTTCCTGTCTCACTTGTGCAGGTACATTTCCTACCAGAATGCTGTATCTAACTGGGGAAATGATCGGCCAAACACCAGACACTTCGCAGGGTCTTCTGAAACCATATTTTCTTCCCTTATACCAGACTGTGCATACATTGCGTTGGGGCAACTGAGGGGGGCACTGGAGAGGGAATGATGGCTGGAAAAAAACAGCTGGGTGGTGGACAGGGGACGTGGACTAACAAATGTTACCTTAAACAAATGCCTGTGAAACCTGGGCCTGGCTTAAACAAAGAGCAAGTAGGGTGTAGAGGTAGTGTCTTTCTAGGAATAAAGTTTACCAATTCTTTTAAATAATGGATTGCTTTAATGTTACTCAGGGAAAAAAAAATTTAAAAAAGATATTGTTAGAAAACAGAGCTGTAAATACCCTCAGGCAATTTCATATGGAGAAGGGAAACAAAAACAGAATGAGAAGTCATTGGCAATATGAACCTCTACTGATTAAATTTAATCTTATGAGTTCTGCTGGGAAACACACAAACACTACAGAGTAAACTTGCTTGAGAATAAGTCGCAACGTTGAATAAAGTTTACAACACTATGAATGGTCTTATTAAGAGAATGTAAAACATCACTTCCAAGGAATGAAAAAAACCACTCTACTGTCTTTATTCCCATTATAAAAATAGCAAAAATTTAGGGCCCAGCTGCCTGCAGTCTCCTTTTGTCTTAGTAAATATTAATGGTTCATGTCACCTGGTAGGATTAGAGTCTACAGGGATTTTTTTATATGTACATGTTAAAGACCTTTTACCTCACAGTTCAAGGAAAGTTGTTTCCACAGTTCAATATTCAAGATGTCTGTCAGCTTGATATTCAAATATTGTAATTTACCTTCTCCCCAGTGAAATATTTCTAATGGGCAGTACTGAAGTGCACAGAAAGCAGATAATCACTCTTCCTCTAAGTGTACTAGTGGTACTGTATTACCCATAATTAAGAAAAGAAACTGATTTCAAGAAATGCTTATTTCATGTGGGTTTGTCATTTTCCTGTGGAATAGCACCTTTCTAGACACTAAACTGCATTAGCAATTAATTTTGGGTCGGAGGTATCAAACATTCTTAAAGTTTGGGCCTCTTTAGTTCCATGCTCTTCAATTGCTTCCTTTCTTTCCATGCAATTATTCAGCCTCTATTCCAGTCATTCTATGATCAATTTGCCCACATAAGGGGCTGATCTCAAATGATGATTCTGCAGTGCATTCCACACAATGACTCTAAAAGTTGTAGATACAGTCCTAGCTGTAATTTAATTGTTGTCTGTACTCAAGATAACATAAATAAGGTCTTGGCTGTGCACTAGCTGCCTGAAACAGCAGTCTGGGTTCCAGGCAAGTTAGTGCAGCCTGGACTGGAAGCCAATCTTACTGTTGCTACTGCCATACAAATTAGCCATATTAAACTAGCCATAGTTACTTTATCTCTGCATAAACCACGGGTATACCTTCCAACTGCAGTCTAGACAAGCTTCAACTGGAACAAGGAATATCCAGATTTAATACATCAGACTGTCTTAGCTGGTCTGTGGGTGACAGAACCAGTATGAAGATGTGTGCGTAAGGGAAAAGACTGTGGTGAGAGCAAGATGAGAGATTGTGGATGTTTTTAAAAAAGACAACATTGCTAGCCTTCATTTGTTGCTGCTCAGATGGTTTGATCCTCCACTGCCTGCACTTGTGTAATGTGAGCACATGGCAACATGATAGGAAATGCAAAGGAATGACTGATTTCTTGAAATGTACAACAGCGAAGAGTCAGGTCTCCTGCTCATTTATACTGCTGGCCATAATACATATGGACAATTAGTATGCTTTAATTTTATTTAGCATTTCAAGATATGAAAGTAACAATAGTGGCAAATATATCTTCCACGATTTCCACAGCTGTTCACTGAGAAATATCCACAAAAAAGACTGGAATATTTAATTTCTTGCTCTGCTGTTGTATCTTTCTGGGATAATCAGAAAGTTGCTTAACCTAGATCTGTCTGTAAGTTGAAAAGTTTTGGTGAATTATCTGAGACACCTGTGGCAAAAGTTACTTAATTTGATAACATACTTTTGAGACCCCCAGTTTACATAGATTTGCATTACACAAGATAAAGTAAAATCATTGGGAAGTATAGGATTTCATTACCTCACCTAAGCATGACACTGTTCCTGTATTCTCCTTCTATTGTTTATTGATAGAATTTCAAAATGTTTCCCCTTTGAAGACAGCTGGTGACCTACTGCGTTTGGTGACCCTCACTGCAAGACACCAGGCAAGCACAGTCAGAGATTATCCTGATCCAAAGAAATAACATTTAATACAAATTGTCAGAGAGAAATTCAAATTATGAGTGTTTCTTCAGCTGAGTTTCTGATCTGGACTCTGGTGTATTTATTCTAAAGGTCAATAGGTAAACTTTTAATGAATATGTGAACAGTAACATATGGAAAGGTAGAATTCCTATCAATGCAGACACACAGTCCTTTATTTCATGGATGAGACCATATCCAGCAGCACAGGGCCAGAAACCACACTTACTTGAGCCAGGAAAACTTCCTGAGCCTCAAGAAAGACAAACCTGTACAGAAAACATAAAGAATCACACACATCACTTCTGTAGGTTTTCTTCTTCCATACAGTCTTTCACTGATAGAAAATGCCAAAGTGAGTTGCTGGACCAGCCATCTCTCAGGATGTTTTTGGTAGTCCCATCCCTTTCTGATGTTCCTGGCTCACTTTTCCTGTTGTGACCCTGCAGCTTCTGAAAACCTCTGTGCTGTCACCAGGCTGCCAGAGCCTTGCAGGTGTTCCAGCCCTGGGGGCTTCATGGCTTGCCATCAACAGAGACTTAGAGTCTAAGTCTTCTCATTTTATCAATTTCTAAAAGAAAAGAAAAAAAAAAAACAAATGTTCTTCTTTTTTATTATTTATACTGAAAATGTCTGTGATGTGTCTATGGACCTTATTAGGTGAGAAAACAACTGAAAACACCTCTGCATATGTGCATGAGTGTTATACTCTAGCTCTTATGCTGGGCTGGCGCAGTCTACCTTAGGTAAGACCTAAAGAGTCCTGTAAGAAAAAGCTCTCTGTGTCACCCAACCTTTTTGGATTATGTAAAGATCTTTTAACATTCTCCAGCATCCTAACCTGTACCAGAATTAGAATACTAAAGACATATATTCTGCAGAGGTAGTCCAAAGGAAACATTTTCCCTGCAACTGGAATTGTCTTGTGCTTACTTTAATTCAACTTAATTGACTATCCCACTGGCTGGGATTTTATTTTATTTCACTAATTTAAAGAATCTTCCATATTCAGAGAAGCGAAGGAAGATGGCTTCTTAAAATTGGATACTGTTGATAAAGTGTGGAAAAGTTCTCTTCCTGAAAACAATAACCCACATCTAATGGTAAGAAATCACCAGTAAATTCCATTATGTTTGTGGGCTTGACATGTGGTGCTTATTAAATGTAGGAACAAAGCCACTTTATACATCATAATGTTCACATTACCAATTCACTGCTTATAATGGTGCTGCAAGTGTGTATGCAATTTTTCTGAACTTATGAAATATATTTCTGACACCTCAGGTATTGATGTATGCATGCGCGATATTGTCCCAGTGCAGTAAGGGAGAATTAACTGATGTCTGCAAGATTTGATTTATTACAAGTAAATATGATTGCCTTCATAATCTGATTTTATTATGTTCGGGGCTCTCGCAGGTAAACTTTTAGTAGAAGGAAGAAGACCTGTTTTATTAAACCAGTCTATTTCTGCAAACCAAATCGTTTCTTGACAAAAAAAAAAAAAAAAAAAGAAGGTCAAGAAGGAGAAGGATAAAGGATAAATTTTTTTTATGCCAAACTTCATTCCCTCAAATGAATATTCTGGAATATTGAAAGTTACTTTCTGTCTCTTTTAAACAAGAAGGCAGAGAACCAACCTGTCCATGTCACTGAACCTCTGCAGGATTGAGGTAAATGCTGCCACTAGAACTTCTGTAGCTGCAACATTACTTCGATATCGACTCAGAATTCCTTGCTACAAAGTATGGCATCAGCTCCTAGAGTATTTGTTTTGCACTTTGCTTTGCAGAGCTGTGCAGAAGATAATATTCCATACGTACTTCTGTGCAGCATGTTTTTATTTTATTTTTTTTAAATATTTAATGTAGCAAAATTGCAAAGGACACTTCCTACCTGAGTGGGATATGGGATTATATATATTGACCCTTTCATGCAAAAAAATAAAAAAGAAAAATTCACAGTAGTATTCTGTGTCTTCCCATGCTGGTGAGCCAATTAGTACCCAGGTTATATGCAGTCTTATTCCCCTGTGCAAGCTAATATTGTTTTCTTCATATTGCCCAAAAATTTTCTGTAAAGCTAAACATATTTTGTTCTCTTTTATGTTGATGTAAATACTGAGCAACCCAGTGAAGTTAGCATAGTTGTGGGCACCTTATCATGTGAGCAGAAGAGAAATCAGGTGACTAACTGAAAGAGTTGTCTAGCCAGCAAGCTGGAGAGCATCCATCCAGTACAAGCAGGCAGCAATTTAAAAGTTGTTTCATCAAAGCAATTGTTTGATTTGAGAGGATCAGTGATGACATGCTAGTTACTGTGAGATACCCTTTCCTGCTAAGATTTTGAAATCCTGGATGTGCATCCTACCGTACAATGCTGTCTAGTTGCATGGCTTTTAACACTGCATATACAGTGTTTGGCTATAAGTGCTTAGATCTCCAAATTTAACATGATCTTTTAACTTGAAAAAAAATTTTTGAAGACAGTATTGAAAGAGATGTTTCAGAGAGCTGGCTTTTTTTTTTTTTGCTCATGTTTAATAAAAAAAAGTAACATGGTAAAAACTGCAGTTTGGCTTCTTTGAACTGAACTGGGCCTTCTGTCCCACCTGATTATTTATCATTAGGCTCCTTTTCAAATGTAAAAATTGGCACAAAATCTTGGTTGAAATACTACCCACATCCTTCAAAATCTACTTAGCCAAGCTAATGACACTTTATGGCACTTCTTGGAATGGTTACTAGCTTCTAAAGGAAATTAGGCACTCTGTTTAAATGAAGAAAATCTGGGTTGTCACAATAAGATCAGATAGGTATGTAGGTTTTAGAAATTGAAAAAGAGCTTCTATTTTGCAATGCTGCTGATGTGAGTAGTAGGACAGTCAATTTGAAAGGACAACAGCAAAAGAACACAGAAAGTAGAGCTTTATAGTGATGCAGCTTAATTTTTTCCTGTATCTCTATATGCAACTTATTGCATACTGCTATTCAACAGCATTGCATAGAGATGATTTTTTCTCACCTGTTTTGATTGCTACGGTATTCATGACCATTTGTTGCCAGCAATAACACAAAGACCTATTTCCAGCTGATGTATCTGTCTCAGACTTGGCTTAATTATTGCTGTTACCTTTTGCTGTCTTTTAAGTGGGAAAGGTGGTAACTATGCCTCTACAGCTAAATCAGGGACAAAGGCCTAATTCTGTTTCATTGTAAGCTGATTGCATGTGTTGTTTTTCAGGGAGTTATTCTTATACTACAGCAAGTCCAGAATCACATTCAGAGAATGAAAAGATGTAAAACCCCAGATGTATAAATCTAAGAAGCAAAAATTCCATCATATCCAGGGGACAGATGAACTCACTCCAGTAGCTCTCAGAAATGGACTAGGAAAAACACCACATTATTAATGTGTGTGTATGTGTGTTTACTTGTATGAAATACATATTTAGACCCTGCCAGTGGGAAATAAACCCCAGCAATATATCTTTTTGTTTCTTCAATAGTATTAATTTCTTCAGCAAAGGGTAACAAAAAGTTTGGTTACTCTGTAGACATAAGTCTCTGATATGGTATAAATATAATATGTGATGGTGGACAGTGTAATGGAATTTTATTTTCATCCAGTAGGGATGACTGTACAGAATCCATTAGTGGCTTTGCTTTGCTCTGCCACCTGTGAGTTATGCAGTCATTCCTAACTCGTGAAAATGAAGTATGCTGTCCTTCCTGCCATCAGAAACCCTATATTTATGAACACACACAATGCAGAATATATTAATGTGTATAGTACCGGCTCATCTGTGGGCCTTCAGGTACACGTGAACCTATACAGTATGTTCATGAATAGGTCTCAATGTGTGGCTATGTACCCACAATTATATAGGTTTGAGGGCACAATTTCTAGTAAATGAATGGATAATTTTAACAGAAGATAGGCCAAAAGATGTGTTTTTACAGGGAACTCAGCCAGCAGGTACTTGCCAATACATGAACAAAGACAACACTTTCTGTTCTAAACAGTCAAATTGCAAAATTCGGAATGTCACATAATGCAAATGACACACAGAGTCATAACAACACATTATTATCATTTATATTACTTCATTTCGTGACACAATCACTGATAAATTGAAAGTAAAATGACAATAGCATCGTGAATCTCTCTTTTTTTTTTCCTCTCTCTCTAAATTTTTTTGGTAAATAGAATCCTGGCTAACATTTGAAAGAATTCATCATTTCCTCATTTGGTAATTTCTTGTGAATTAAAACACTGTGTGACAGGAGATTTTCTAATACCAAAAACAAACTGTTTGAATAGAAATAAAATTGTTCTCTGCAAGGTGCTTGTTCCCTGTCAATCCAGTACTTTTCATGTGCACTAAATTCACTTTGAAGAGAAGAGTCCATGGGAATTACAATTGAGTTCTTGAGGTGAGTTGCCGTGCTTGGTTTTTAATTTCTCTACAAAATATTAAGCCCATTCAGGACACTTGAACACAGCAGATATTTGATGGGGTAGTCTTCGAGATTCTGTTACAGGATCCAAACGCTGTAGTATAGTTTTCAGTAAATGTGTCAGTGTCCTGCATATACTTTAGCAAACCCTGTTTTTTGTCAAAGATTTTAGTCTCAAGCCTTTCATAGGCTACCATAAAATACAAAAACATCCACCAGCTAAGGAAAAATCCAGTACCAAAAATTAGGGGAGTGAATATTCTTAGCAAATCCTTTAGCACTTGCACATGAAAGCAGGAGAGTTATCCTAGCTTTTAATGTCAATTTAGTTCAGTGGTGTAAAACTGGGTCATCTTGTGATGTCTTGTGTTTGGGAAGCTTGTGGTAGACTATGTGACAGAGTAGGTGGTAAGTGCACGCAAAGACACGGCAATGGGCTCACGACAGCATTTTGCTTAGCATTCATTGATGTCTTGTAGGATTTGACAGAAAGTGAGGATGTGTTGACTGCTCTGCTTACAACAACAACAGTAATGCAGACATTGGGACTTAAGATCTCAGGAAAATGAAAACAAAGGATGACTTTTTAAATCAAGGAAAAATTACTGTGCCTTTGCTTACAAAAGATTCCTCTAAGCAATATAATAAGAATCTCTGGTCTCAGCTTTGGGAAAGTCAAGAAGAGGAATGAAAGACCTGGATCTACATCTTCTTGCCCTGGATGTTCCAGTGTGCTGCTTAATAATTTCCCTCTTTTAATTGGTTTGATTGAAAGCTTTTTGGATTAGAAATTTTTGTGTTATAATAGCTCTCTCAAACCACCATGGTCTCTGTCTACAGCTAGGCTTGCAAACCAAAACTGAGTAAAGTTGAGAAAACATTAGTAAAATTTTAAAAATGTCTGTAAGAAGAGAATGCTTTGAAAGTCATATGATTGCAAATATGTTAAAGATTTTTTAATGTAAGGGGCTGCCAACACTGAAGGCCACTGTTTGTTCTCCACCCTCAACACAGACTCAAAAAGTAAAAGACAAATTTTACACAAAAGGTCTATCAAAAAATAACTTGCATTACATTGCTGTAAGATAATTTACATCTCCTCCAGATAACCTTATTCATTCTCTGAAAGTGTAATATACAGAAAACCTTAAAAACAGACAGGAATAATAGCTCTGTAACTAGAAAAATCACCCATTTTTCTTTGTATTGCAAGATCTGCAAGATCATGTATCTTTAATAGAAACAAGGTACAAATTCCACAGAGTTTTGCATGTTCTGATATACGGCCTTTGGTAAAAATTGATCAGGGAATGATCATAAATTGCTGTAAAATGCCATCATTTGATCACTTTCAACATTTATATGATAACTTAAATGAAATTGAGGAGCATAGCAAGAACATATGGTCATGGACCAGATGTATTTCCTGTCTCCATCTAAAAGCCATCCACCGTTTTTTCCCTAAATTATTACTGGGCAGTTACCTGGCGTATGTATATATATTTGACTTGCTGATGGTGTTCAAAGGCGCTATTAAAACCTCAATTTCTTAGTCTTAATCTAGCTACTGAAGTTTATGAGCAGATGACATAAAGGGTATCAGCCAAAGCATACGAGCTACAACTAGTTGTGGTCGCTCCTCTTTCCAAACTCACACTTAGGAACAATTCTCTTTTCCAAGGATCTGGAAAGAAATCTGCTTTGTCATATTGTCTTTTCAACTGAAATGTGACTGGATTATCTGCCCTGATATTGATTGAGGTAATTGCTTTAAGAACCGCTTTGCTGTGGGATAGAAGAACTTCTGAGCTGACTGGTGAGTCCTGCGTTGTGAGGCTGGTGGATGGCTCATAAAGTACTGTGAAAGTATTTATTTGTGTGACCATTCTGGGATAAGATTATATGTTAAATATAATTTTATTTTTGCTTGATCTAATTCATTCTGTTTCCTCTAAGGTAAAAGTCCAAGGTTATGTTGACATGATCTGTTTCTGGAAGATATGGGCTTGCTCTGCAGAAGCTCTGAATTGACTGGAAATTTTGTGCATGGGTTAGCTCAGGACTGAACCCAAGCTAATAAAACCTTCCTGCATATTAGACTGGGCTTTTTGCAATGCTGAAGTATTATGAGGGCTTTTCATTCACACTGGTTTATGTCTGGTCAAGGACGGCATGGGCAGACCAAGCCTGCTAAACCCTTCATACTCTGGCCTTCTTGGTCAAGGTGATTTTTATATGCTGTATCTATGAACATTTTACATATACAAAACTTAAGTTTGTCTTAAGCATATGACTAATGCTGTTCCTATAGCTTTTTGTAGGTTTGGACAAAGTAAGAGGGCACAGATCTATGCTCCCAAAAAAACCACTGAAGTTTGAATAGCAAAACTTCTAGACCTCACCATCTTTTACTGCATTGTCCATAGACACTTAGAAATTTTCTGTTCAGTTAAATAAAGAAAAGTGGTAAGTGACTGAAAGCAGGGACTCATAATGGAAAATGTCAGGCAACCTTAACTTGAGAGAGCTTTATGAGTACTGTCTAGGAAAAAAGCTGAGGATGTGCTGTTCATTCTTTTTAGTTCAGAGGAGCATGTGGTTATGGGGCAGAATTACTGGAGGATTGTTTGGCATAGACAGTAGTGAAACAGTCTTTTCTTTTTTTGCTGTCTGTACAGAGGTGCTGAGGCAGGGGATTGTGGCAAATTATTAAAAACCCAAAGTGCATTCTAAGATCCGGATTCTTCAGCTATATACACAAAAGGATACAGAATGCATATGATGCTATTTCATCCAAAACAGCATTCATTCCCTCTACTGCAAAGTGCAAAACTAAATTCAAACAAAAATATAATATTTATTACATGCAAGTCTCAACACTAATATCCTGTCCAGTGGAGCAAACAACTTCACCTGAAGCTGACTGATGTCCAACACGATGAATCATAACTTAAAACAGCCATATGTAAGTCAGCGGGACACAACCAAGTGAAGTATAAAATTAACTCAGACTTTTTAATACAGTGGAGATGCCGGCTAAAGAGGGAAACTATAAGGTGGTTTTCAAAAGAAGAGCTACTTTGAAGGTGCTATTGATCTAACAAAGGTGAGACTGAAGCACAAAGATACTTTCTTCAAAATGGAAGACTTGCATCCTCAAGTTCCCACAGGCAAGGCTTGACATTAAATAGGTCCGAAGAAAATCCTGTATAGTCCTTCAAGCAGGGAAAGAAATTGTCTCACAATATATAGCAGCCTGCCACAACGGGAATCAAGAACAATGGGGGAGGCAGTTAAAAGATCAATCCTAACCACATTGTGAAGGCTTCTGTCAAGAATATGCTTTCTATATTGGATGCTAATCCTCAGACACATTTCAATGTCCTTTCTGGGCCTGATGCTCCATATATTGTTTTCTGAAACAGACTTTTTACATCGGTCAACACGTGTATCATCAGGCCAACAAATTTAAGTTAAGTGTAATTGCCAAGGTGAGGAGAGGAAGTAGGAGGGGCAGGAGTTTGTGAAAACTTACATGTAAAGACAACAGAAAGAAGTCGCGTATTGTGCTTCTAGAGGAAGAATAAAGATTTGTGATTTTTCCTTCCCTGATTATAACAGACTTCTGCTTCTTACATGTCTAAAAAAAAAAAGTTATTTTCCATCTTTCTTTGACAGTGTTTCTCCTTCTTCCTTTTCCCTAGTGAAACAGGAGCTTTTCTGGATCCTGGTTTTAATCCGTTATTCCTGTTTGTGCGGATGTGGGTGTTTTCAGGACATCCCTGGGCAGTTATTAAATCACTGACCGGTGGAGGCTCTGCTACAGATGGATTTCATTCAAGACTGGTGCTATTATATTAATGGGTTTAATTTAAACAGGACTAGCCTTGCTAGCCAAATTGCTGCCATTTAAATCAATTGGCTTAGGGGAAAAAACAGCCTGACCATAGCCATTAGACTTCAATTTATTACTGTATCAGTTTTTAAACTGGGTAAGGCATATTGCTCAGTGTCTGTCCTCCTGTCCTTTGGTGCTCCTTCCCCTCCCCCCCCCCCCTTTACAGTAATAAAAGTCCCACAGGAAAAAAAAAGAAAATCTGAAACATCACATTAATTTAAAGTCAATGTTTCGTGAGCAAAGACCAGGTATCTTGTGAAAGAGACTCTCCATAAGATCCAATACTTGCCTTTGATGTCACCTCATTAAACTGAGATTCAAATGATCTAACAGATGTATTAGTTTAAAAAGACATTTTACTGCATTTTTTTAAGATATAAAAAAGTTGCAATGCCTCTTTTTTTTTTTTTAACACATTTCAACCTGATTCAAATAGAAAAGCAAAAGGGAAGAAAATGCTTTAGATGTGCTCTTTTGATTTTTTCCAATCTTGCCTGAATAAAATGGAATGGGAGATCAAGAACACTCAATTAATTTCAACACTGGGTGTCAGAGGGAAAAGAAGAGGGAGGAGGGGGGAAACATTATAGATGCACAACACTTAACAAATGCATAGACTGAAAGAAGGAAATATGGGGGGGCGGAGATAAAAAACCGTGTCTGTATTTTATTGCACTCGGTAAGCTTTTCGCTTGTATTTATAGCTGCAATTATATCTCAATGAGGTTTGTCTACAGTGTTGGCTTCACGCTAATTTTCTCCCTCACTGCATTCTTGGAATAGGCTCGGACTGTTTATGAACCAGACATATTGACCTCATTTACAGCTAGCAGTTTAAATCCATAATTTTTCCACCCACAATCCCTCTTTGACATTCCGGCGATGCGGCCGGCTCACTGAGACTGAACTAAAAGTCTCACACTTCATTGAACACCATTATGCGGCTTTATGCTTATAAGCCTGTTTCCCTCGGCTGCCTTTCAGCTTTGCTGGAGATCCGTTTGGCCACAGGCCGGCAGTGATTAACTGGAAGAATCCAATAAATCAGCCTGTCAGCCAGCAGGCTCTCCTCACTGTGTCTACAAATCGACATTTGGATTTGCACTCTCTTTTTTTCCTCCCCTTCGCTCTCCCTCCCTCCCTCCCTCCCTCCCTCTGCCTGCCTCTCTGCCTCTGTCCTCTGTCCCCATCCTCGGCCCCCACCCCTCCATTACCTGCCCTCCCCGGGGGCTGCAGGGCGCCTCTTTTCTCCCCGCTACAAGGTGAACTTGAAGGAAAGCTACTGTCGGCATGGCTGGACCTTGCAAATAGTCCTTTGGTGATACAAGTTGCTTTTGATTTGTGTGCTATGACAGTCCCCCTCTCTTTTCCCTTTTCATTTTAATTCCCCATGTTAACTCTTGCAGTTCCCCTTGTCAGCAGCCAGAGAGGGACAGAGATGATTAAGTGAGAAGGAGGGAAGACCGACCCTCTTACGCTGCCGTTCCCATCTGCTGTTAAAACAATAGGAATATAAGGAGCACAAACCCAGGAAAACAGCAGTGCTTGCCACTGAACACGTGAGCAGTGGCTCTCCAGGCTCTGCGTGACCCTGACCCTTACTGCTGCTTTTATATCAGAAAACTGTAACTAGGTCCTCTGCTTGTTCGTTTGTGTGGAGTTTTTTTCTTTTGATTTCAGCTTTTTGCTAAGTGCTGCGCCCACAGCCAGCGTGCTCCCACATCAGTGTGCTTGCAGACACCACGCCAGGTGGCTCTGCCTGGCTGCTGCTGTTTCTCAGGGACCCTCAATTGCCCCTCCTTGCTCCCCCCTCCTTTGGTTGTGGCTCCAAGAGAAGGAAACCCGTAGCTCAAGTGCCTGCTACATCATAGGTGTTGGATGCCCAGATGGGGCCCTTGCCTTCTCCAGCATGCTCCTGGGCTTCATTTTGGGGCAGTGCCGGCCTCTCCCCCATTGGTATTCCTGTCATGGCCACCCTCTTATTCTCTCCGGGATTACTTCTGCTCTGTGAGCACAAGCATTTGCTTGGCATCCAGAGGTCAAACAAAGCAAGCAGGCCTGCCAAGCGGCTAGTGGGAAGGAGACCACAGTCTCCAAAACCTGTTGGGCAGCCCCACTAGGGGCATTTCCTTGCCACCACTGCACTGCTGCATCCGGCACATGCACGGCACAGAGGGGACAGACTTAGGTTGGAGGTGATCAGTTGCCTTCTGCCAGCCAAGTAGTTGCTGGTTGTGACTGGTGGTGACACTCTGGATATGTCCACCGTCCATCCAAACGTGTCCAGGAAAGAGAGACAAAGCTGGACAGACCTGGCTGTCTCATCTTTGGACAAAATCGAAAAATTAAACCCCAAATGTTTTGGGTTCTCAGCTTAAATTTACACTAATGGAATTGGAAAACCTTGCAGGTTTATTTCTTCTCTCCTCTTCTGTTGGTTCAGGACATTTGGCCTCCCCTGTCAACCTTGGCTGTTCACAAGCCCTGTGCTGGAGTCCAAGAGCATACCATTATCCCTGTACCCAAATACAGGGAGGGAGGGGAAAGAGGTAACTCTGCCTGTCCCCGTTGTCCACTGGTGTGCATTCACTGGCCATCAACTCCATTGCCCTGGTCTTTTTAGTCCTAGCATCGCCCTCGACTAAATCTGTCATTTGGCTCCATGACAACAGGTTAGGCTGCGACAGTAAAATTAACTGGGACTTGGGTACGGGAATTGCATGCAGGTCTAGAAGTAAAGATTTACAGGAGGTGGGAGGGACTGGTAGCTCCTAATTAGACCCCCCACTATGAAGGCAGTATGGCTCCTTGTTGTGGGAGAGGGGAGCTGCACCATCTCCCACTGGCAGACAGGCAGAATTACCACTTAGGTTTTGACTGGTGGGTCCTTCTCACCTCTTATGTCCTCAGATGGTGGCCAAAATAACTTGTTCAGCAAAAACCACTATTATCATAATTTTCTCCTCCTCTCCATGGTTTCACAGGAACAGTGACTGACTCCCTCTTTCATTTACATTGCATTGCTTTATTAAAAAAGGCTGAAAAAACATCTGAAGTGTCTTGCTTCAGGTCAGAAGGTAATTTTTATTTAGATCTCAATCAAACAAAATATTTAAAAGGAAAAAATGGCATTTTCATTGAAGTTCAGTACACTGTCATTTCCCTTTTTTGCAGGGAAACCTGTACTCCCTTTGGCAATAACCCATAAAAAGTAAAAAAATGTAGTTGTCCTGAAATTTACGTCTTTATAAGAATACATTTATACTCCATACAACAGGTGTCTCCCTGATTCTAATTTGTTCTTTGGCCTCTTCTATTTTTAATTTGTTTCTCTCAGAAGAAAATATGGTTGGCCAAATTTGCAGGCTCTGAAAATGCTTTTGAATCAACTTCTGATATGGTGTGAACTTTTTGAAATGACTGTCATATATGAGTTTTCCTACTTCGTAAAAATTATACCAACAGATTACCTATAAAAATTATTTGCTAGCAAAACTTCTATAAATGTAAACTTTCATACAATTCTTAACATAGACTGTAGTAAAAAGTGTCAGGTTTTGAGCACTGAAAATTGAAAACATTCACAATTTACATTTTGTATTCTCTGATGTATCTCAAATTTTTACTTTTCAACAGATCCTAATTTTTAAACATGTCTATCTTTGTGTGCATAGATATGGGATTTCTTATTGGCTCTACATTCTAATTGACTTCTTTTGGGTTGCATGTCAATGTGTTTATTTTAATTCCTGTTCTCTTATTTTTAGTATTTCTCACTCTTCAGTCCTGTTTATGTTTGGTTCGATACAAAGTAGAATCATAGAATCATAGAATCATTAAGGTTGGAAGAGACCTCCAAGATCATCGAGTCCAACCGTCAACCCAACACCACCATGCCCACTAAACCATGTCCCTAAGCGCCTCATCTACACGTCTTTTAAATACCTCCAGGGATGGTGACCCAACCACTTCCCTGGGCAGCCTGTGCCAATGTTTAACCACTCTTTCAGTAAAGAGTTTTTTCCTCACATCCAATCTAAACCTCCCCTGGCACAACTTGAGGCCATTTCCTCTCGTCCTGTTGCTATTACTTGGGAGAAGAGACCGACACCCACCTCGCTACAAACAGCATTCAGGTAAGATGACATTTCCAGCTGGAGACCCTGAGTTAGAAATAAAATTAATTATTTTGTATTTAACTGAAACATTCAGACAATTCTTAGAGAGTGAAGAATTGCGGTTATGATAACTAAATGTGTGTGAGCCTGACAGCTGCTCCCTGAACAGCCACAGTAGGGCACTGGTAACTTCAATATCTTGTTACCTGTTTCACCTCCTGGTGTTGGAGATACATGTAATACATATATAGAATATATGGGGTTTTTTTTAATATATAAGTATATATTACCACCTTGTTAGTTGGAGACTTGAGAAAAGCAATTCCAAGAGATTTCCCAGCTAGGCTGGGGGAAATGAAACAGAAGATTGATTGCTTAGATTGTACTTGAGAAATGCAAGCTGCCTTCCCAGAGCAAGAGCACAGCAGAAAAACCAAACTTACTGTAAACCCTGACTAGCCAGGGCCTGGGATTCCTTCCTCCTCATCCCCTTGATATATGTGTTGATCCTTAGTGGAGATCATATTTGGTCAAGGTCTGCTTCTTGTGGCTGGGCAGCCCCAGGAGGGCTGTGCGTAGTTGGGGCCACCCAGGTGTGTGTCGGAGGAAATTAAGCAGCTGCAGCTGCAGTGGAGGTGAGCAGAAGCTGTGGGTTATTTATTCCCCGCAACAGATAGGAAAATGCTCTTTTAACTCTCCTGGTAGGGAAGTTAGGGTTGCTTGGGAGTGACCATGCCTCCAGCATTTCTGTTGTTTGCAGCATTATTTAGCACTGCCTGCCCTATGACCTGGCAGCCGGTAGGAAGGGGTTAAGCTACCAGAAACCTGTCCCTGCCAAAAATGAGGACTTGTCTCTGTACCCCCTACTGTGCTCCTAACCTGCCTGCTGCTTAAACAGAGTGCAAGAAGATATTTCTGAGTATTGGGATGTAAGTATTTGTGCAGTTTTAAACCAATCAAAAACTGATAAAATTGATTAATTAATAGCAGACACTTTGCATTACTGAGCCTGAGAACATCTGGCTTCTAGCGTCTACTACTTTGCTGTCTAGGAAGAAGAGTCCTCTAGCCAAATGGACATTTCCATGATTAAAATAATGAAATTCAGTCTGATTCATGTCCACCTTCTTGTTTATAAAGCTAGATGTCATTATCCCAAATAGCGGTATGCTAGTTCTTTCCTACTACTGACTTTTATTATTGATTGCCTTTGGTGACTTTCATCCTGGGTGGCCTTTCAAGCTGGATCTGATGGACCTACGTTGCATCTGAAAACATGCTTAAGGAAGGAGTTGACAGTCTTTTAACTATGCAACTGGCAAGCCTTATTATTTCTGTTTAGCATCAAATTAAACTGTTTCCAGCAGCTGCTGCTAAATTTGCAAGGCTTCAGAAGCAGCTACACATCCTACTCTAGTTTGGATGGAAAGTTAAACGATTGCTTTCCTTTTTTTTTTTTTTTACAGCAGAGTGCCTTCAAGTTATCTCATTAAGTCTGTATTTCCCAGCTATGAGGTTGCCACTTCCCTCCAGGCCCCAGTATCTTTGATCAGAGATCCAGGCTGAGAAACGGAGGCTGGAGGCTGAGTCCCAGGGATGCTCAGTAACATGTGTTCTTGGTCCCTTTTCCTGAGGCAGTTTTGTGTAGCTAAGTAGGCTTTTCCCTGTCCTCTGCTGCAAGAAGAAATGTCTGTCTTTTTTTCTGTCCCTATGAGGTTGCCACTTCCCTCCAGGCCCCAGTATCTTTGATCAGAGATCCAGGCTGAGAAACGGAGGCTGGAGGCTGAGTCCCAGGGATGCTCAGTAACATGTGTTCTTGGTCCCTTTTCCTGAGGCAGTTTTGTGTAGCTAAGTAGGCTTTTCCCTGTCCTCTGCTGCAAGAAGAAATGTCTGTCTTTTTTTCTGTCCCCCCCCCCCATTCAATTCAAACTTCTTGCTGCTCTGCCTCCTCCACTTGCACCTGGCTGCATTCTGCCTGTCTCAGGGACAACTGTAGGGCAAGAGTGGCAAAAGCGGCATCATTTCAGAGGTCCCTCTGACAGCAGTGCCGTCTACTACAACAAGGGAAGAGCTGCAGGTTCACAGCAGTGGGAGCAATAGCTGGAAACACGTAGTGCAGCCTGTAAATAGGGGAGGGCATGCCCCAAACACATTCACATCTCTCTCTACGCTTGGTGCCTGCTCAGAAAACAAGAAGCCTCCTGCTTTTCCTCTCCTTGGACCTCGTAAGTGATGTGTATTCATGCCCATGTCTATCAGACGAAATGAACACAAACTTTCATGTACTGATTGTCTAAGCATATAATTTTGGATATTAGACGGGCTGCTGGGAAACCACAGGTTATCTTGTAACTCTGATACCTCTCAAATAACCTGATCAGAGCACGTGTAAAGTCTGAATACAGAGTCACATATGGTACATTTTCTAATTGCTAGAGTGAAGCACTTTCAATTCCTGGTGAAGAGGCTTCTGCTGCTGACATTAGAAAGCAGTAATATGTCTATACTTTAACCACTTAATTATATATATAGGAGTAATCACATAATGTGTCAGTGTTCTGTAAAAAAATTTCTGCCTGTGAAATTTTTACAGAGAAACCCACAGAAATATGAACAGTACTGCATTCCCTGAGAAGTAATTTTCAGAAATTACTGAAAAATCATAGCATCCTTCGTGTAGGCTCTACCCAGTACCTCAAAGCTAGTTTTTTCTGAGCTAAAGGCAGCAGAACATCAAGGACCTTCCTAGAACAGAATATTACCTAGGACATATCAGCAATTAATGTAATAAGATGTTTTAATTTTGATTAATGTGAAACATTGTCTCCTCCACCACAGTTCAACAGAATAGCCAAAAACCTCAGGAAAAAAATTGTATGTTTTCTAATGGAAAAAGACTGATCTGGCACAATTTGTTTTTGTCATTTGAAAATTAACTTGATTTTAAAAAGAGGTGAGATGCTAACAATTTGCTTTTCTATCTCCATTTGTACTCAGACATTCCATAAATAAACAAAACTATGTTCTTAGTTTTGTAATGTAAAAATCAATCCAGTAGATCGAAAGTGGTAAGCTGTTTGAATACCATTAAATTATTTTTTTTTAAGGTACTTATCCCTCTTTTAGTGTCACCTAGCAGGAAAGTAGGTTGTGGTGGGGAGTATTGTGAGGAAAAATGATTTTCATTATATGTACACAAAATTGCATCCTCTTTGACCTTTATGAAGGGACAGGCTAGGATTTGAGTGATACCTTCTAGTCCAGACAAGGAATGCAGACAATTAAACAATACTTCATACTTAGGAAGTCATATCAAATACTGTTAAGAGCTTTAAAAAATAATACCACCTGTTCTGGCACCTGATTTATTTATTTATGTTTGTGCACAACTTCAGGAGACAATAAGGCTAGCCACATGTGGGTGTAAACCTCACTGAAATGGACTGAGGAAACCCGAGAGATGCCTCATTATCATTACCTAAGTAGTATTCCATTAGAGGGAAAGAAGAGACGGGAAAGGAGATGAACCAAGCCTTCTGTTGGGATCCCCTCTGGCATTTCTTCTCTCCTCCAGCACAGGGTATTCCCCATTAGTGGACTCTCCTTGAAAGAGTGGTCAAGGGTCATGTTGATCAGAATTTTAATTACCTATGCCATGTTATACGTATTCATGGCAAGATATGCATAAATGGAAGCAAAATAATTAGTAATTCTAAGCATCATGGTGATGATGAGACACCTGCAAGATAATAATCCAAATCAAATATTTGTCTCGGCTTCTTCAGATGATCTATCTCTTCCTGCAGCTGCTGAATGGCAGCAGAGCAGAGTGTGAGCTGAAAAGCAAGGGCGCCAGCTTGACAATGGAAGGAATCCTCCTCCTGCATGCAGCAGCAGAGCCCTCCTTCCCCATGACTATCACGCTTTGCCCTCAGTAGCAGCCTATATGTTGAAGGAAATCGGCAGTCTTCCACTGCATGAAAAAAAGAGAATATAATTTACTCAAGGCTTGAGCACAAAAACTTCCACATTCAGTCATTTACACAGCTGATAAATTGGTAGAAATTATTTTTCTTGATCTATACAGTAGTTTATGCAAAGGATATTGGCTTCCAAAGGCTCTCAGGGCATATCAATATGAGATATTTCTCCTCAGATAGAAAACTTTTTCTCCTCTGGAATCCTGCTTAGTATTTTTAAAAGTTAAATCAGGAAAAGACTAGCTTGAAGCTAAGCTAAACATAGAACAATGTGTTTCTTTCTCTTAGATAGCTGGGAAAATTTAAGTTGCACTTTTTTTTCCCCCTCAATCACTGAACGGGCATATTCATTGACTGGGAGTTTCAACGGTGTCTAGGTTGGTCAGATAGATATTTTCTGGAAATTAGGGGAAATGCTAGATGATCTTGAAATCAGACATCTGAAGAGTGTTTCCAAGTGTGGCCTCAGTGCTGCCCTCTGCACCAGAGCCATGGAGATGTAAGGCAAATGCACTGAATGCAATTTATTCTTTTTCTACAAAAAAGTAGAATTGGCAGCATTCTGTGTCGACAAGTGTTGCCACACTGGAGGAAACATTTACATGCAATTGTGGAGGATGATTTCAAAATCCATTTGGGGTTCACAGGAA
>NW_008825114.1:11195500-11208262 GCF_000699105.1 Pygoscelis adeliae
AGTTGCTGAACCAATATCTAAATCTGTTTCCTTTCTTCCTGTACTGCTTTCGCCAATTTCTACGGTTGCAATGGCCACCCTTCAATTTCCTGGCAGAGGCTTTGTGTGACTATCTGGGGTCACTGAATTTTCTGGGCCAGAAATAATGATCTGGAGTGTACCTAGGTTTAAGAGATATTTATACATCCCACAGTGTGTGCCTGCTTTTTTAACTTCCTGAGAAGAAACATATCGTGCAGTTACATCATACATGTGGGCTAGAGCTTTCAAAATCTTTTAGATTTTTGAATAATCACATAGGACTCAGCTGACTAAAAAAGCGAGTAGTAAGGAATTGCAGTTTTATCAATGAAAGTGTCTCACCTGGAATTTCCAAGTCCAACTTATTCTTGCAGCTTTGAAACTTTGTGCCTGTGTCACTACTTCACTGCGGATAGCAATACCAAAGCATTCTAGGTTTACGGTCTTATCTGAGTTTAGAGATTCATGTGGATAAAATTTAAGCACTCTGAAATACAGACAATGAGTAGATTTGTCATCTTGTCACTCTACGTCCCTGTATTTCTTGCTTCTCATGTGATTTATCTGAGGACCATGAGGAGAAAAACATAACAAAACTGTACTGTCTCCCTCCCTCATGTCTCTTTTTTCAATCCTGAGTATCACATAAGTATATATATATGTGTGTGTGTGTGTGTGTGTATTTATATTTTGGTGATATTTTAGTCTAAGGATCAGAGAGAGATGGATAATTCAAGTAACCTGGAAATTTCTGCTGTTCTGCCTGACCCATGTCTCCAAAATTTCTGAGGGTCAGATTGTGACTTACTCATTGTTTTAATAACTTTGGTTAATGTGTCTTCTGATATAGCAAATCCTATGCAACCTTTTCTTTTTTTTTTTTTGAGCAACAGAGACAACCTTTCTAGATGGATCCATTGATTTTATGTATATGCTAGGAACTTTATTCATTTCATAAAAAAGAAGTAGAGAAGGCAGAACTGAGCCTTTCTGAAGAACTGTGAGAGTTTTCCCTAAATCTAGAAATATTTTCCATTTGGGAGCCCATTAGGATGTACATACTATGTGAAATATTTTTCATCAGGTAGTAATAAGCTGTAAATACATAATACAGAATGAGCTCAAGGAATGATTTTTTCTTCATTTTGGAGGAATGGACCTTGCTAAAACTCCAGTACCATACTACAAAATTGTTTGTGATTTGCCACTGAGAAAATGTGTGTATAAACAGCATCATTAAGCCAAGTTGTTCCAATTTCATGTACCTGTTTCAAAGTGAGGTGAAAATAAAAGGACTTGACAAAACGAAGCCACGCTTATGCTCATGTTTAGCTTATTTAGAAGTCTGGTTGCCCATTGATAACATATTTTTAGCCCTAGGGAATGGGGCAGGGATGGTTTGCAACAGATGTTCAAACTCCTCTGCAGGTAAGAACCTCACTCATATAACCTATATACGATATGGATTACACATGGCTTCTTCCTCCCCCTCTCTCCCCCACTGATGAAGTAGTGGCATAAATTCCTTTTACAGATCCTGTTTCTTCTTCGTTAGCTATAAAGCTGGCAGAAAAGTAAAATCCATATGTTTTTTTTTTCCCTTGCATATCATGAGCCTAGAGATAGATCAGAAGACATTATGAATATGAGTTAGAGTGAATGTGACAACAGCCTGAAGCCATACTTCCTTGGGCTGTAATCTTGTTAAATCTTGCTAGCTAAGCAGTCAGATATTTCCTGATACTTAAATGGAAGAACTCAGGTATATTTGGTAGGAGTGACTCCGCTGAATTTGCTTGTTGATATGGAGTTAATGGGTCGCTGCTGATGGCATTATGTCTCAGTTTGTGGCTTCTAAAGATACTATTAGAAGAATGTGTCAAACTGAATTGTGAACTTTAAATGGGAAATCTCATTGCATAAGATGCACTTTAATGTCACATCCCAACATAACATTAGCAGTAATTTCACTTGAATTGATTATTCAATGAAATAGTTAATACTTTGTCCCCTTTTTTATGCCATGCTAACATTTTTAGAGGGATCTCTGCCTCAGTTCATAGGACCAGCAATTTGAGATTCAAGAGTGCATTTTTCACTGAGTCATAGTGAAATACCTATATCTCATCTTTGCTTCCCAGACATAGAACAGGAGAATTCAAATATGGTAATAGAGTAGATAATGAGAAAAAATATGTATATGTAGACAGGAACTAAGAGAATTATGAAAATTAATTTTACATGAGATCTGCAAATGAAATCTCATTGCTTAATACTGATCAGTGTCTGCTCTGGAATTCTAATGTGTCATATCCCCAAGTTCAACAGCGTTCCCCTCATTTTGCTCACATTCTTTCTACAAGAATCTGAAATGCCACTTTCTTAAAAGAAATCCAGAATGATTTCAGCTCTGTGGCTTTTGACGCAGTTCTTAAGCTTAGTTACTGTTTATTCAGTGATTTTTCTAGAAAAGATAATATCGTTATCTGGATATATCCCCTCTCTATCAGTTTGGGGTTTTTTTCCTTCAACCTTTCTGATCACGTCAAGAACTTTTCATTGGGGACCTGACTGCCAGAAAGCCTGGGGATGGTTTACACTGAAAATTATTACACAACATATTGTAGTAGTCCATGAAATGCTGATGTTGAAGAACTTTGCTGTAGGTGATAAGATGATGCATACTCAAGGTAATAGATTTAAACTACCTTTAAAGATGTAAAGACTTAATGAAAACCTAATCTGAAGATCCAGCAGGGTAGCATCTTTATCACTATGTGCAGAACAACAGCAACAACAAAGCTTTTTAATAATTGATTCTAATCCTTGAATCTCCTGAGGCCAGGGTGAATTATTTATTCATGTTCTATATATAGACATTTCTAATAGACATATAGACATGACCTTTGATCACTATGTGTGTACATTAGATTATAATACTCTTCAAATTGAATTATCTTAATTATTTTTAACTTCTAAAATTCCTACCATACCTGGCATAATTTTAAAGTTCCCATCTTGTATTACATGACAGCTAGTCCCTAAATCACATAAATTAATGTCTCTGACAAATATTTCTTTGACTATACCATTTCATTGCATGGAATAACTTGTGTTTGAACTTCTGACAAAGTAGATCTTTTTTTGTTAATTTCCTGTTTTGTTAATTTTCTGGCTGGCAGATTTGGTCTTCTGAAGACTACAGTTTAGATAAGAATGGATTAAAGAGAGAGTTTGGAGGCTAGAGTAGATGAGCTTTTTACAGTCTCGACCAGATCCTGGGGTTTTTCAGCTCAGTGAGAATCCATGGCAATGTAGTTCAGAAGGCAGGTAACTGCCTTAATTTTGTGTCTCAGGTTCCACTTGAGGTCAGGCATTTGAACAATCTTTATTGTAGTTTTGGTCTGGTTCAGGTAGCCCATACCTTTGTAGTTTATAGAACAAAAAACACATTGGGAATGTTCATGACTCACTCTTCAGTTAGTGCCTTGTTTTTACTAAACGATTCATATTGAATAAGACCAAATTGTACACTCACCAATTCTTCAAAAGGCTAAAATGATTGCATTTTTTCACTTCTATCATGTCATATAGAAATGAGTGAAAAAATACAATATCTTTCAGGAAATGAACTTTTCCTGATTCAGAATGAAAAAAAAAAAAAAAAACAAAAAAACAAATAAATTTAGACGATGTAAAGCAAGGTGCTGTTTCAATGATTTAGCATTATTACTTCAAAACCCCAAAGTTGGAAATAGTCTAAGTTAGTACAGTACAGAGATCTAGACATATTTTTATGTTGAATTCAGCCACTGGCAAGAAAGCTGTTTTCTCCCTGATTGTATGTACCAGACTGCTGCATAATAGCTGGAACATCCCAGTGATCTGTTCATCCATTTGACTGAACTTTCTGAAACTAGCTAGGAGCATTTTCCCCCCATACTTCTCCCTGCATAATCTTCAAAATTTGAAAAGCCTGTAAAAGAGGGACATCTTTTTACTGGCAGTCCTTTGCTGACAGCTCTATACCACAAATCAGGTACGTTCACCCTTCTCCCCTCCCCACTGTCATATTGAATGTTTTTTCTGAGCATTCCTAGTTGGCAGTGTTCAGCCTGGTTTTTTAAGTGTCTGAGACACTTAAACAGTTCCAGCAGTTGCTGGTAAAAAATTTAAAAATATTGACGTTTCTTTGACCAGAAGATATTTTCTTCTCCGGTACAATTCTTTAGCAAAAAACATGGAGACCTTTAATGAATGAGTTCAAAACTTTTGAAACCAAAATCTTCAGGAATTGTTAAAGCACTTGAAACAAGATGGGTGGCCTGTAGCTGTAGCTCTGTAAAGGCTGTCTGGGAATGCTATTAAGCGTTGTGCAGAACAAATACTTTAAGAGTTCTTCAGAGAGTACTCAGTGTGACAGGAAGGGAGGAACAATATATGGAGAGCCCGCAATGACACATTCTTCAAAAGCGTCTGTCATGAACCTCAGAATCATGCTTGTGCAGAGCTGTGTGAACCTGAGAAAACTGGCTTGGTGAACAAACTTAATTCCTCCCTGCTCTCCTACTGTCTGTAACGCTTCTCAAGCATAGTTCAAGAACTGGTGGAGACAGATAATCCAAGAATCAGTGGCCTCCAAGGCTGAATAGGTACAGCTAGAGACTTTTTGTGAAAACGTGGGTTGAAAATACCTGGGAATAAGATAATGCTAAAGATGAAGGCATTTAGCATTTTTCCTCTGTGGATTTGGATTCTTTCCTTAGGCTAGACTGTGAATGGAAATTAATATAGTGATCTCTCCCAAGGGTTTTATCCACAGCTGTGTAGGACTGTCTATATTGACCTCAGTGACAACCTGCTTTGGATTCTTAGTCTCATTTGGATTATTTCATGTTTCAAAAACTGTGATATAATTTGCTATGTTCGAAAATTACTGTATTATAGCCATCCAGGAATAGAATTATGGGGAGGAAGGGAGTTCAGGGCCTGAAAACATAAGCAGCATTACAGTAATGTTTATACAGCACTAGAGAAATTAAACATTTCTTTTACAATAATTCCTTCTAACTTGTTCCACTGAATATCATATAAAGAGTGGTTTTGTGTCATAAGTCTTTTAACGAACATGAATTATAAAATGAGTTTTGATTTACCTTCTTGGAACTTTTAATCTTCATCATTGATTTAAAGAATCAAGGGCATCAAAGAGATGGAAGCATAAAATACAAATAAAATAAAATATATAGAAACAAATCCATAGACACAAACACATAATTGACTCTTCTAATGTCATGTTTCCCTTCCAACCTCGTACAAATAAGCATGAGCCTGCAAGGTGCTGAGCTCTTCCAGTTTCCACAAAAGTGTTTGAACTTTTCCATGTTGCAGGTCAATCCCAAGTATTCCCAAATAGCTAAAATAATCAGTAGCACACTTCACTCCTTCAACCTCTTCTTTGCTGTTATGCTAATGGTGCTGTAGTTGCTCTGCATCACACAAGTGTGTATTTTTTTCTCTCAAATTGCAAAGTCTTCCTCTTCTCCCAGCTCACATATTGGTCTTTTTAATGGTTCTTGTGCAATTTTGTTCTTATGTTCTGGGTCAAATTTTTCTGTTTTCTATATAACAGGTCTTCACACATGAGCAAGACAAAATTTACCTTCAATTAAAAGAAATAACACTTAGCCATAAGCTTTAGTCTCAAAAGATATTAGCTTTTCATTTAGGGCAGAATAAAATGAAGACTTCTGGGGGTGGGGTGAAGCACTTAGAGATTCTTCTGCTGCTTTTCTTTCTTTTTCTCCCATCCTTGTGCTCAAAATGCAAAGTCTTTATGTTCTTCCCTTGACTGATCACAGAGAAATGGGTAGACGGAGGTGAAAAGAGAAGGGAGGAGAAAAGGAAAGAGTTTTCTTTAGAAAAGCATGGATCTTTCCCCAGAATTGGGAGTATCCCAGAATCACAATGAGGGGCATCCAGCCTAGGCAGAGAGAGCAGCAGCAAGCCAAGTTCAGTGCCTGTCCCTGCCCTGTTTCTACCCCCAAGAATGGTTAAGCTGCATGTTGAGCAGAAAGAGGGCTTGGAGGGTGTATCCAATCAATCCTTTCCCTTTTGCAGCACTGGGGGCAGGGGCAGGCAGGAACAATTGGGCTGAACTAGCTTTAAATCACTATAACTGCTTATAACTGCTTTTTTCTTCTTTTCTCAATGGTTAGCATAAATAAGAATGACAATAAAAATGCTCCTGCTCTGAAGTGTTTTTGGTGCTTGATTTGTGCTCGCTCTTCTCTTAGTTTCATAGATGCTTAAGAGGCTTAAAAGCCCTTAAAAGCAATGTTTAAGGACCTGAGCCATTCTCTTTCTTTCCCCAGTTCCCTTCTTTCCGGCCCTCCAAAGATGTTTCAAAAACAAAGCTCTCCAGATAGTCTTCTTTCTCCGTCTGTGTGGCACCCTCTTCACATTTTCCTCTTTGTGTCTCTGACTCACTCATCTCTACCAGTCGCACCCCAGCTGACTGCAACTCTGTTATTTCAAAACTTGGAGCTGGTCTGAATTTCCCAGTGGAAATTCAGAGTGATGAGGTATTTCCATCCCATATTCAGGGTTTCTTTTCATGACTGTTGCCAGCCTCACTGCCATTTGCAGGCTTTTGTTGAAGAGACCGCTTACCGAAGGTCTTATGACAGTGGGAAAATGTCACTTGAGTATGTTTTGTCTAAATGTGTACAGATCAAGCATTTTATTTATCCCTAGGTATATAAGATCTTGAAGCACACTTCTGGACAGTGAAAAGTGTTGGCATTTTTTCATATCTTACTTGCCTTGACTAACAAAGATGGGGTTGCTAGTTTAGGCACAAGCAAGCTTTCAGATGTATTCTGAGATTTAAAAAGGAGAACCCCAAACTACTTATGTTTGTCATTTCTTGATCTCATGGCTTTTCAGCACAATCACTTAGAATGAAAACTGACTGTCAGTGAAAGACCTGTCAGCACATGAGCATCTGAGCTTGGGTTAGTTTGGTGATTGACAGAATGGGTACACTTTTGCTCAATACCATTAATTTGGAGTTTCCATTGATACCAATTTTGTTAACAGTGACTACTGATTGCTAAAATACTCTAGACTCATGTGGGAGGCAGAGTCCAGAATAATGTCTGAAATTATTCTATATCCCAAAATCTCAGAATCATAGTAGGCTTTCTGAAGCTTGCTTTTGAATATGCTCTTGGACTAATTGTTACAGTTTCAGATAAAACACAGAAAAGAGAGAAATTCTATGCAAGGTACTTTTCTACTATCTACTCATAACTTTTTCTCAGGCTACTTGGTAAATTATGGTTTTTTTACCATCTATAAGTAATTTATAATTTTTTTCAATAAAAATCCTTTTTTGGAGTTTCTCTGATTTTCTTTAAAAACAGAATTACTATTTTTAGCTGGCTCAAAATGCTTGCTACAGCCACAGAAAAAAATGGTCTTGAGGCTTTCTGATCAGAGTGAAATTGTAAAAACTGGTTATGGAAATGAGAATTTCTTCTAGAAGTTTCTCATCAAAGTTCATTTTTTGTCTAAAAAATAACCTTGTTGATGGAAAATGTTATGGTCTAGTTTTTTTTTTTCTTCTCTTTGTCATATATGAGGAGAAGAAAGCTGATCCAAATATCAAGATCAAGAAGGGCTAATTTATAAAGTGTAATAATTCGATGCATGTGCATGCAATGTTTTCCAAATTCTTCACAAGCTGGTTGTCAGCCTGAATTAATTCTCAAATACCTCTGGAATGTCATGGAAAGGTATGATGATGTCATTAAACCGTTTGCTTATTATAAGTAGAAATAGACTTGAAGGCTTAGTGGTTTGCTCAATATGATGTTTATTTGTGGAAGTGCTAGGATAAATACAGAATTTAAGAATATTTTTCTTACTCCTGAAGATCACCTTGCTTTCCAGAATATGGATTTGGGAAAGAAAATGGGAAATAACAGTTTTTGAGTGCTTGTACCTGCATTTATTTTTCTGTTTTGATTACTGAAACATGCACACATCTTCCAGCTTTGTGAGTTTTGTTTATTTCTCTTTTTTTTTAAATGAAATTACATTTAAATTGAGATGTTTAAATGGGCCTTTAGCAACTCGTGTGCTTGCTTACATTGATTTATTGCATGGACTGGGCATCAGTAATTCACAGAGGTTAACGTGCATGCTACTAATACTTTTTTCTTGCATGTCTTCTATCATTTAGTTGCTACAGGCAGTTCTTCAGCATTTGTAGATGGAATATCTGAGAAGTTCGGTTGTGGGTCAAAGATGCTTGGCTGGCTCTGTATAAGCCAGTCTGGTAAGAACGAGAATATAGCCACGTTCAGCCAATCTGTCCTGTGTACTCCTCTGTTTGCATGGTCACTAGCTCAGGAATCTGTGCTCCACAGTCAGCTGTCACCAATTTTCTTTTATCCTTTACATCTTCCTTGTCCTTTCTTCTGATTTGTATGTATTTCACATGTCATATTTCTGTTTTATCCAGACACTTCTCCTCAACTTTGCTGTCTGGCTGCTTATTCAGGATAACAGATAATTGGCAATATGGAGGTGAAAAACCTCTTGTGTTTTAAAGAGCACTGCTTCTCCACATTCACCTAATCAGGGCTCCCTTATCCCTGGGTGATTAAGAATTTGTCCACAGAATGGTTTTCACATTCATCTGTCAGATGGTCTCAGCAGTTGACTAAATATAAGAGTCTGTGTTTTATTTTGAACTGTTGCCTTGGGATATAACCATCACAGACACTACAGTTACCATCCAATTATCCTCTCCCTCCTTTCAAAAAGGTCTATTTTTACAATATTTTTAAGGAAGAGGAAAAAAAGAAAAAAGAAAAGGGAGGCAAGGGGAAAGAAGAAAAAGAAAAGCACAGTCCCCTAGCATCTCTTTATTCTGGCCACTATAACTTTCTATAGTCAGCACTGGACGTTTCACACCCTTGCCTCTACATCACTTCTGAAAGGACTGCAGCCCGGCATCACACCATCCAGATATCACATGTTGTCCATCATCCTTCATCTCTATTTATCTCCCTCTAGAGGCATCTCTGCCTTGTAATGGACCTCTGCACTACATATGTTTGGATGGTGTCAACTTGGGTAAGAAATAGTTGCTAAAGGCACCTCAGTAAAGAGAAGGGGAATAGGCTTCTAAAAAAGAAAGTAAACCTAAGGCAAGAAGATCTGGAGTAAAGATCTCCTGGACTCCATTCTAGTGTTACTTTTGGAAAAAAAGTCACAGTAAAACCTAGTATCTGCTGTTTATTTGTTGAAATGAGTAAGCAATTTCACCATCCTTTGCCGAGTATAAAGTAACAAATGCAAATGGTGACAATCTTTAGTAAATTTCACAAGTATTATCCACGTTTGTGGTGCTGAGTTTAACACAGACTTAGAATGTTTGTGGGTTTTTTGTCACATCTTACTTTATGACGAGAGGAACCTTGAACTTATTTTATTAAACATTTGCTAGATTACTTCTACAGAAACACGTACTTGCTTCCCCATCCAACTAAATGGAAAAAATGCAGTCAGGGAGGAAACTGATTCGTAAAGAGAGGAGAAGAATGGCAGTTGTTGGCTCAGCGTTCCTTAAATGCAAACAGTATCACAGCAGAGCTGGACCTAGAAAGGAGAAACTGTCCTGCTTGTCCCTGAGAGCACAAGTTTGCCCTAATAGTTCAATTCAGAACATCCTTTATGGCTTAGCAGATCAAATGAAAACCATAACTAACAAGACCTTTTGTAGTTCTAATTCCAGGTGGCAGTTTGTACTTTTATTATTTCTAAAGCAGCTTATAAGATGCTTAGCATCGGATCTACAAGGTTTTATATTTCTCTTGGTCAAGCTTTGATGGAATTTCTTATTTTCAGCTGGTTTATTCTAAAAATTGCCCACAAAATGCAGGTCAGACTTCTGTCTCAGTGATGTAAGGGTTAAATCTGCAGTAAGTTCTATGATTTATTCTTACTCTACCCCAGCTCTAAGGAAATAGAAATCATGCTCAGAATCTCATCCCCATTGAAACTCATTATACCAATTATGTGATGGCAGCATTTGTCAGTGTTATTTGTTCATTACTTCAAAGGAGAATTACTAGGTACATGATGATGCAGTTGTCTTTTATGTTAGGCAGCAAGGAATAAGTTAATAAAGATGCATTTACTATATTCCTTAGCTCATAAGCAGAGCCTTTTCTGAATATTTACACCCCTAAAAAGCTTCACATGGGTTTAGGCAATATATGTGTCTCTGTGTGCATTTTGAATAACTGAATGTGGTTATATGCTTTGTCACATGTTGAAACACTGTAGGGTTTTTCTTCATTATGTTTGGGACCTAGTGGTAACTCTTTGTGTTCACAAGCATTAATCATCCATGGTGTTGGATACCAAGGGCCCTCTCTTCACTGCCATTTATCACAGCGTAGGCTTCCTTTGCGTCCTACAGATGCACTCACCCTTACTCTCGAGGGCACACCCCTTCTACAGGGTGAAAGGTGAATAAGCCATTGCTCTGCTTTTAGGTTTTCCTCTAATGATGATCCATTGGCCTCATATATAAAGAGGTGAATATGGCAGTTTATATGGCAGCTGCTTAACTTCCAAGCTGACTTGGAGAAGAATGGATCAGGGGAATTACATGACTTTGGAGAACGTTTTTCCTCTAACACTGTTCAAATGAAGCAAGTTTTGTACATATATAGAATATGGTCTACTTCAGCTAACTGGCATACTATTAGTCCAGCTAGCACTTTCTATCTGCATCAGTCTACCTTTTATTTTTTTGGTATATTTATTGTGTGAGGGGGGACTTGGTTTTTTGTTTTGGTTTTTTTTTGGTCCTCATTACTGGTAGAAGGAAATGAAAGCAAATATATTTGTATAGCATAATTCATCACCATTGTTTCAGATGAAAGACTACCCTGAAATTTAAGAGATGGCTGAAATTATTTCAGCTTGTGAGGAATGACACCGTTGGACCAAGTATCTTGTTTACACATTGGGAATCTCAGAACAGAAAAGCTCTCTTCCAAGCATGGCACTCTGAAGCTCACAGCTTCTGCAACATTAATGGTCTGAGATAGCAAGTTTCTTTAGACAAAATCAAGACGAGTTCCTCTGTAAAGGTAAACTAAGGTGACACAAGCAATTATATAAAGGACTATGGGTTACTTAGAGATGACCAGCATATCATGTTAATGTGATAATTGTATGGAATAATTGCATTTTATATCAGCACTTCTGGCAGTATGGTCTTCATCAGTGACATATTTCCCACTACCAAAAAGCTGAAAGCATGTCAGCCCAAACTTAACTGCAAAATTGTAAAATCAGTTACATTGTATTAATCAACCCTTTATTTTTCTCTTTTTTCTCTCTGATCTTAGCACTGGATAGTAGTGCAGTCTAGGTTAAACAGAATTTACCCATTACGTAATCTGCATGCTATAAAGTTTGCATAGTTCTTATACACACAAACAGTACTGTACCACTGACACCAAATCCAATACAGTGCACAGGCGAGCTGTAGGCAATCCAGGAGACTCCTGGAGTCCATCAAGGATAAGTTCTTAAGCCAGGTAACAGACAGCCCTACCAGAGGGGATGCATTACTGGACCTGTTGGTCACCAACACAAGTAAGCTAATTGGAGATGTCAAGATTGGAGGCAGCTTGGGCTGCAGTGGTCATGCACCGGTGGAGTTCGCAGCCCTGAAGGATATGGGTCAGGACCCTGAATTTTAGGAAGGCAAACTTCCAGCTGTTCAAGGAGTTAGTCAATAAGACCCCCTGGGAAACTGCCCTCAGGGACAAGGGAGCAGAACAGAGCTGGCAGATCTTTAAGGACACTTTCCATAGAGCACAAGAACTCTTGATCCTCATGTGTAAGAAATCAGGAAAGGACTGCAAGAGACCAGCATGGATGAGTCAAGACCTGCTGCTCAAACTAAAGGGCAAGAAGGAAATGCACAGGCAGCAGAAGCACAGGCAGGTATCCTGGGAAGAATATAGGGATGCTGCCCGGTTGTGTAGGGATGGGGTCAGGAAGGCCAAGGTGCGGCTGGAGCTGAACTTGACAAGGGACGCAAAGAATAAGAAGGGTTTCTGTAGGTATGTCAGCCAGAAAAGGAAGGTCAAAGAAAGTGTACCCCCTGCTGAAGAACACGAGTGGCAAACTGCTAACAACGGACAAGGAGAAGGCTAAGGTACTCAAAAAGTTTTTTGCCTCAGCCTTCATTGGCAATCTCTCTTCCCACACCTCACAAGTGGATAGACCTCAAGGCAGGGACTGGGGGAGCAAAGTCCTCCCACTGTAAGAGAAGATCAGGTTCGCGACCACCTGAGGAGCCTGAACATACCTACATCTATGGGACCTGATGAGATGCATCCCAGAGTTGTGAGAGAATTGGCTGATGTAGTTGCCAAACCACTCTCCATGATATTTGAAAAGTCATGGCAGTTGGGCGAAGTCCCCGGTGACTGGAAAAAGGGACCATTTTTTAAAAGGGTAGAAAGGAGGATGCTGGGAACTACCGACCGTCAGCCTCACCTCTGTGCCTGGGAAGATCATGGAACAGATCCTCCTGGAAGCTATGCTAAGGCACATGGAGGACAGGGAGGTGATTCAAGGCAGCCAGCGTGGCTTCACCAAGGGCAAGTCCTGCCTGACTAACCTAGTGGCCTTCTATGA
>NW_008825114.1:11209330-11228506 GCF_000699105.1 Pygoscelis adeliae
GGGTCCAGAAGAAGGCCACAAAAATGATCAGAGGGATAGAACACCTCTCCTATGAAGAAAGGCTGAGAGAGTTGGGGTTGTTCAGTCTGGAGAAGAGAAGGGTCTGGGGAGACCTTATTGAGGCCTTTCAATACTTAAAGGGGGCTTGTAAGAAAGATGGGGACAGACTTTTTAGTAGGGCCTGTAGCGATAGAACAAGGGGCAGTGGTTTTAAACTAAAAGAGAGTAGATTTAGACTAGATATAAGGAAGAAATTTTTTTAAGATGGGGGTGGTGAAGCACTGGAACAGGTTGCCCAGAGAGGTTGTAGATGCCCCTGGAAACATTCAAGGTCAGGTTGGATGAGGCTCTGAGCAACCTGATCTAGTTGAAGATGTCCCTGCTCATTGCAGGGGGGTTGGACTAGATGACCTTTAAAGGTCCCCTCCAACCCAAACTATTTTATGATTCTATGATTCTACATGATTCTACAGTTTCCTATTATAAATATGAAGTATGTTTTTGCCTTGGGATATAGATATCCAGCCCTATGTGACTTTGTACCTGTTAGTGAAAGAAATCCATCAGCTAGATCCCAGTAAGAAATCTCCAAATCCTACCCAAACTCCATAAGTCTTCTTACAAAGTGGTCTCAGGTGTTTTCATTAAGAACAAACATGAGAGCAATTATAAAAATGAGCATGAGTTTCTAAAAGAATTAGAGACACAAATTTGTAATTGTTATTGTAAATTAATTTGGTTTGCTCAATTTAAGTCTCAAAAGACAAGGGAAGAATAAAGAAATAAACTTGTTGGACTGAATCTATTGGACTGCATTTACAGACTGAGGCACTCTTTTTAAAATGTTAGCATGCAGTGTGTTGTTATTCTTACCCAACTCTTCTAAAAAAATACACACAATATTGGTTTTAATGGATCAGATGAATTAACTTTTATGGAAGACTCCTGAAAGGGTCAGTTGGATTTTTCTTTTGCCAATGAACATTTACAGTATTCTTCATTTAAGAATGCCTACAGGGAATTAGGATTGAAGAAGTACAATTACTTTGAAATATCTGTCCCCAAAAGCTGGGTATCAGACTGGGCAGAGTCCTTATTTTGAGCTAGGACAGCAAATGTTATTCATGTCAAACACTGTCCTCTAATTTCAAAAAAGAAGCTGAGCTTTGGTTAATTGCCATTGGGGTACCTGACTTCAAAATGTAGGTCCCCAATTTTTGCACAGACATTGTACAACCCTGGAAAGCTTTAATTCCCCTCAGTGGTTTTCTGCCAAGTTTCTTACATGTTTCTCCTGTGGTTGCCCAGGACTCTGAAAGCCTGGTAATGTTAAGCACCTGCGTGCATATTTCACTGCAGTGTCTTACCTATCCCACCTGAAAGGACTTATCCAATAGACATTCTTAGTATATTTTTGCCAGGTCAGGCCTAGAGCAACTAGAGCTCTAACCCAATGGCCAAGAAGGGTAGTACTTCTACCAAGGCTGTTGGAGATCAGGTTCTCTAATACCTGGATCATAAAAGGGTATTTGAACACAGTTCCTGGGAGATGACCATGGCCATCACGCTCAAGGCTATTCTTATGTTGTCTTGTCCTGTGTCAGCTTCTTTGGACCACAAATATTCACCAGGAGGAGAAAGAATGTGTTTTCATATCATTGTGTGTAGGACTTCTGTGTGAGAGGAAGAAGATAGGGATTCCAATTTATTCTCTAAACAGCACTTAAATCCTAACCCAGAGTACTTCAAACAATCAAGTCCAAAGCCCGCTTCTTCTCTTAATTTCTTTTAAATTTCTTTCTTTCTGTGATTTCATATTCAAATTTACTTATTTTGCTTTACAGTGTTCATTAATTCCAAGTGATGAGTGAAGTTAACGAGAAATTTTCGTCCCACTGTGGTGCAGACTTAATGCTTGCCTAACAATACAGAGAAAGAGTCTCTCATATGGAGAGCAAAGAGAATGCACAGGCTCTTTCAAAGGTAGGGGTTATAAAAATAAATTGCCAGCATCTTCACCACTGTGTGTTTCTCAGGGGTCGAGCTGCCACTAGTGTATTATGCATGTTGGTTTTTAAAGACACTAATTATTTTACATTATGTTTATTAAGCCCTCCAAATCATTGTTGTTCACCAGCTACCCAATTTCCTCAAGTGAAAGCAAAAGAAATAAAGGCCATCCATGGCTTTGACGTGCTTTTGATGAATATGGCCTGTATAACATTTACCACAACTCAGAACAGAAGCCATTATTTCAGCAAAGCCTGTTATTGTTCATTAGTACAAAGAGTGTGTAATAAATATAATGAAAGATTACTTGGTTTACTATATCTTTGTCATCTAAAGCAGTTCCATGAATAACTACAGGGATTTGTCTTTGAATGCCTTATTTGCTTGCTGCCTAATAAATAACATGTAATTAGGGTAATATATTGTTTCCTAGTTATGCTAGCAAACTAGTGGAGGAAAATAAAAGAATGATTTCAGATATAAAAGAATAGTAGATAATTCTAACACTATCCCTTAAAATACTTGGACTCATTATGTATGGCTTAAACTGCTGGGAGGTCTATGTGTAAAGGAAAAGCAGGAAATAGGTTTAATGAGTCCTTTATTACTCAGGTCATGAATTATTACACAGGTAGTATAAAACTGCAGCAACTGTTCTGCATGTAAAATTTCCCTGTGTTTGAATAAGGCACCCATGATGACCTGCCACTGGTGGATGAAAATAGGCCGCGCAAGTTCACAAGTCTGGATGTTTTACTCCATCTACCAACATTTTTTAAGGAGCTAGTCCAGTGTATTTCAGGATCAACAGTGAGTCAGTGTCCGTTCTCATCAGCTGGCTGCACTGGCAATAAATGTGTGATGAGGTGCTTTGAAAAGACCTCATGGCACTCAGAGGAGATCCTTGTTTGCTGTGTGAATGTTGAACAGGGTGTATGCCATGATGTGTAAGAGCAGCGACAAAAAAAGCAGAAGGCAAAAATTTTCATTAGCTTTTTACTAGGGAAACAATGAATTTGAAGCCACCAATGATACTTTAATGATAAAAACTTGTTCAGTAATATGCTTGCATACCACCGTCCTGTGTTACAAGAGTAGATATAGAAAACTTAGGGATCCTTTTTAGAATTTTGAGACGATGTACATGTCCCTTATGCCAATTTTAGAATTCTCTCAAACTCCCAATCCCAAATCATCCACGATTTGCAGACCTCAGTACTGGCAGCAATGAGTAACAGTGGCCTTTAGACGTCTGAGTAGACGAGTACAATTTTCTTAGTCACATGCAATTTTTCTCCTCTAGTGCAAATATCTTATTTATTCCCTAATGTCACAAGCTGAATGGAGTGTTCTTTCTATTCCCAAACAGGATCAAATATAGAAAAATATCAAATTAAAGCATGATTTACAGTCAAAAACATACTCAAATAGTATCTCCAAATCTCTTTGTGCTGCCAAATGAATTACAGGTGCGGTTTAACTAACAGTGGTACAGATCTACTGCTTTTCCTTCAGTAGCATCTTCTCAGTTCAGGTTTGTTAAGCCTGTTTATAAAAGATGTGATAGACTTAGTCCTTGGTCTTAACCAGACTGAAAATACTTGCCTGTGGAAGTCACCACCTCACAAAACAAACACTTTTCCTGACCCATACTTCTGAGGCAGCGTGGCCCCAGTTGTTGGCAGGGAGGCCAGAAGACAGGATAAAGTTGAGATAATCGGTGCAGGCTGCCAAGGAGATTGACTTTCCTCAATAAAAATGAAAATGGAAACAGCTATATCAGCTGGCTTGTAATGGACTGGATTTGTCCACGCAAATGTTGGTTCCTATCATCTGTGAAAGTGTCTGTGCCTGGGACAAGGGCTGACTTGATTGGAAAAGGCTTCATTGGTGGGTTTCATCTCTCTTGCCTTCTGTGCTGGTCTGACTGGGATGGAGTTAATTTTCTTCATAGCAGCCCGTAACGTGCTGTGGTTTGGTTTTGTGGTTAAAACAGTGTTGATACACCAATGTTTTGGCTATTGCTGAAAAGTGCTTGCACATTTTCAAGACCTTCTATTTTTTATCCTCTGTCCCCAAAGTGAGTAGGCTTGTGGTGAGCAAGAAACTGAGAGGAGACACAGCCAGGACAGCTGACCCAAACTGACCAAAGGGGTATCCTATACCATAGGATGTCACGCTCAACAACAAAAGTTCAAGGAAAGGAGGAAGAAAGGGGGACACTTGTGGTTCTGGTGTTTGTCTTCCCAATTAACTATTATGTGTGCTGAGGCCCTACTTTCCAGGGAGTGGCCGGACACCTGTCTACCCATGGCAAGTAGTAAATAAATTCCTTATTTTGCTTTGCTTGCATGTACAGATTCTGCTTCACCTATTAAAATTTCTTTATCTTGATCCATAAGCCTTCTCGCCTTCTTTCTATTTTCTCCCTGTCCTGCAGCTGTGTGGGTGCTTGGCTGCTGGCTAGGGTCAACCCACCACAGTTTCCTTGTAAGCTGGGGACAGGTAACACACATTTTTGGAAAAGCAAATCATAATTCCACCCAGAGTGCTAGGATTTCTCCAGCTCCTTTTGATTCCTGCATGGTATGTGTTTTACACCTACAATCTATTTCCAGCAATTTGAAAACCAACTTGTATTCCTGAAGAGTGGCTACAGGCAACTGACTCTGCACACACCACTTTGCACATCTGGCCCTAAGGCTCTGGCAAATGCATTAAGGGCGGAATTTTAGAGATAAGATTGTTCCTTTTGTCCTTAATTCACCCCACTGGATTTACCAGCAACTATTAATCACTGTATGGTCTGTATCACACACTGTTCTCCCAGCCCTATGCAATGCCAGAGGCACAATGGGACGAGATAGGGAAAGGCGATCAACTCACAGTTTGAAGTGAAAGGCAGGTCTGTTCTTCTGTGGGCTTAGAATAGTCCAGAGTAGAAAATCTGACTTTGATGTGCAACATGTGATATGTTTTGAAATCTGCAGTGTACTCAATTTGAAAAGCAAGGCCTACATTAACCCCTTAATTGCAGGCTTTCTAACTCTCTTCAGTGAATTTTCCATGGACTATTTAGTAAATGACTGATTTTAGTGTACATCTAGCCTGCTTAATAGTATTATTTAAAGCTGTCGGTTATTTTGGGTAAAGCTGTTATAGATTTTTAATAGGGAACTGCATCAAACCTCAGTTAAGACATACACCGCCTGATCTTCAACAGGTATGAATGGTAGTTAATTAATATACCGTTCAGTGGAACCGACCCCTTATTTTTTCTCCCACTGCAAATTGATCCTCCACATGTTAATGGTGGTCAATGGTGTTTTAAGACTTGTTTATTTAAATCCTCTATCCGATTGTCTATTATAAATTTCACATGATGTCCTTTTAGACCAGCTGTCTGCATGAGCAAATTTGAAATATATGGGTGTGCACACAAATACACGCATGCCTGGCTGTTCAAGGCCAAACTTCTAGGAAAAAAAAGAGTTTGCAAATCTGACTTTTAAAGCCCTTTCATTACCCTCCATCTTCCCTTTATATTTTTGCACACAGTGAAAAGGACCAAGATGACCCCTCTTCAGTGCTTAGGGATTCCTAATGTCAGTTCAGGGGAGTGAGTGCTAGAGAACTGCTGAAGCAGAATGAACCAGAATAGGAGAGAAGCATTTGCTTAAATGTTTTGCTAAATACACTTCAATGCAGCGCTTATATTAGTGCCTGTGTTAACTCGATATCTATTAGCTGCAATTCAACAAGGTGATCAAGTAAGGTCATAATGTAACACTGTGCACAGTCCCCCTACTTCATCAGAAATAGCTCCTAAACTTGAAGTTAAGCATATATTTAACTACCTTACTGAGTTGCCTCTTTAGTGAATACGTTTTCTTTAAGGTTATCTAGAGTTCTAATTTGGGTGGTGGGGTTCTTTTTTCCTATTTCGAGGCCAGGGAGTGCTGCATCAAAAGTCATTTTCCAAGCTAAGGATCTTCCCTTCCCTCCAGTTCACAACAAGGCCATATCCTGTGTTTGCCACTGTCCATGAAATAATTAATCAAGGGGGGGGAAAAAGTATCTTCTAATTAACACAGACAATGTAAACAGAATAGTGACGTTCCTTAGTGCAGTAAGACAGCTAAGTGTTTCTCTTTACTAGTGTGGGAGAGACAATTGCAGAGACAGGGAGGAAAGCTTTCTCCATTGTGCTGGAGGGGGTGTGCACCATTTATCAAGCTGACTGCTCTGTCATATCAGTGGAAGGACCCTGGAGAGCCCTGACCATGAGATTGAAGGTTGGTACAAATTTACTGCAACACAAATGCATTGAACAGGAAAGAGAGAGCTCCTAATCTCTTCAATTTTCTTACATTACCCTGAAGGCTAGGGAATTAAATGAAACAGTAGCTGGTGACAACTTTAGAGGGTCCTGAATGCATGACAGAAAAAGTATTAAAATAGCTCAATAGTTTTATTTTATACGTGTGTGTTAATCTTAACCCTGCATAAGGAGCCAGGTTAGAAAAGACTGCCTCTTGGATATATGTCTCCATAAGAGGAGAGAAGCCTATTGAATACAGTGTCTGTCTGGTTCAAACTTGGAAGCAACAGTTAAAAAAAAAAAAAAAAATGTTATTGTCAAAAACAAACAAAACATATCCCGGGGTCTTGTCATTTTCTGTTTGTTCATTGACTTTGGCAAACTTGCATTGCACCTTTGATCTTTAGCAGTGCCAGTCTCTGCAAAATCATTTGAAGAGAAGAATTTGTTGTGCTGGTCAGCCATCCTGCCCACCTCCTGCAGAGTCCTTGCACCAGTCTCTCCAGAAAAAGGTGAAAGAGATCCCTGCACTGTGCCAATGGGAGGCAATCAAGATCTTGTTGAAACACTTTAGCTAGAGAGTGCTTTAAACATTAAACACCCGGCTTTATTTCCTGATTAATCATTTCTCAGCTTGCATTAACTATTGCAATGCTCAGTATTTATATCTATATAAATGTCCATCCCTTCATTAAATCTTCCTTATTTCTGATATCGCTGAACGCTGCGTGGAATCCTCTCTTCAGAGACTGCAGTGTTAGTTCACAAAAATATGAAAAGAAAGCATTTATACAGCATCATCTCCTGTACACATTTAATACTTGTTCAAAACATATAGCACCTTCCTTTACAAGGCTACCCACAGGAGCAGCTGCATTCCAAGTGCCGCTAGCAAGATATAAATAATAATAATACTACATGGTTATATATAACTGGGAATAAACTTAAGGTATCCCTATACCTTCAATTTAAAGGACTGCTAAAGGCCATCATTTCCCATTTCCTAGTTGGGCTCAGGGAGAAGGGAGTCACACAATAAAAGGACATACACAATTATTATAGCATTATCATTTGCAATCCTAGAGTTAAAGGTCAGTGTGGTTTGCTACTGTAATATTTCCAGGGATTTATAACTTGCCTGCATAAGAATTTGCTCCAGGTTAATATTTTCTACACTGAGTGTTAGTCCGGATATGAATTTTATTTTTTATTTTTGTTTGTGGGATAAAAAAAAAGAAGAAAAAGCTTCACTATAGATACAGTTCCAGTCCTAGATTGTTTTAAATTTGTGCTCTCTTGTAAGCATGCACAGTTTAGACTTTAGAACACTGCTTTAGAAAGAGAGATGGGAGAAAAAGTGAGACAAAGTGATTTCAGAGTTTGAAAATAAAACAGAGTAATAATATTGAAATTGTCATTTTCAAGTTTTATAAGGCCCTAAACATTTGGGTGGCTGTATACATGTGTATATGACGTATGTCATGTACAGATTTTATTTTTCACAAAAGCAATGCATGTCTTAAACAGGTAATTCCTCTTTCATCACTTCAAAAATAAAATTATTTGTACTGTAAGAAATAGTGTTATATTATCACAGGAAAAACATCACGGTTCTGCAAGATAAGTAGCATCTTCCTCCCAGGAGAGCTGCTAAGCAGCTGGGCCTCGGATCAGTAAGGTATTTGAGCATGTGTTTTCCTAGGGAGCCACCCTGCAGCTGGGGCAGAGGGCTGGCGAGCACTGCAAGTCATTGCCAGGCATCGCGAGGGCTTCTGCAGTTAGTTCGGAAGGTCACTAGGGAAACTGCTGCCTCCCCAGGCCTGCGGTCCCCCCTCACCTTCACTTCCATGACCTGTGAGGACTTCTGAAAAGTGTCCCCACTCCCGGCCCAAGGCCTGGCCAAGGGACCAGCCCTCCCCTTCCACCTGGACATGCGCACATGCCAGTTGTATTTGCAGCCCCCTCAGCTGTCTTAGCAACTCCTCGGCAGAGTCTTGCTGCAAACCAGTTTAAATGCTGTGGGTTTAAAATAGTCGTCTTTGAAGCCAGCTTCCCATGGTACTGCTCCTTGCTAAGCCACGTTTCTTCGTTAAGAATTAATCAGGCAGATTAAGTAGCTTTTGTCCTCCCTCTTCCCACAGTTTTAGCTTACCTCTTTCGCCATATGCCCCATCTAAAAGAGATGTACCCACACCAGAGTGGTGGTCCTGAGGACTGGGAACGCGTGGGACACCTCTTTCAGCCTTTTCCCCATTTGATTTTTTCCCCTGCTGCTTTCTCAAGAGAAATTCACACTGAAGTGGTAAACCCAATCTTCACCAGGTCGTGTGGCTTCAAAGAAAGAACTAGGGCAAGGGGCTTCGTGTTTTGAATCATAGAGAGGGAGATCCCTTTGTTCCCCACCCTGATCCCTCATACTCCTTGTACAGAGGGGGGTCATTTATAGGCCTTCGGAGACTTAGGCCTGTGAGGGTCTCATCTTTCTTGTCTCTCTTTTCCTCCATTATTGTCAGCCTCTATTTTTTCTCTGTCTTGATCTTTGCTGGCTTTGCTTACTTGGATGTTAACTCCTCCCCAGCATGGCATCATTCTCCAGCACCGCCGTACATGGTGTAGCCCAATCTCATGCACCTCTGCATGCAGCTGCGGACAGACATTTAGAAAGCACTTAAACCTATTCCTGTAATTTGAAATCATGATCTAGTTTATGTTCTTATTTTCTTCCACCTCTATGAATTACTCCTTTTTGTGTTTGTTTATTTTGTCAAATTACATCATAGAATATTTTCCAAGGGAAAAACGTATAATTTCCATTGAATCACAGTCTAGTGAGAATAATAGTTTGTCAAATGTTTGCCCTCTGTTCAGCAACTCAGAGTCTTCCCTCATATTAAAATATGACCCAGACTTTAAGAAATATGTCTAAATACTACTGCTCCAGTTTTCATTCAAAAGGAAACGGATGACAGCAGCCCACTAAATTAAATTGAAATAAAATTGGGTCTCACTGTACTAGGACTTTTCAGCTCTCTCTCACTGTGTATCAGAGTTTCCTATTTTAAATGTTCATTCAACATCAGCCCAAAAGAAACGGTGCTTCCCTTTGTCCCACTGTAAATTGTAAAGCTCTGCAGAGGAGAATTATGACAGTGAAGCTAAAAACTGCTTTTCTTACATTGGCTAAATTATTTCCACTTTGTGAGGAGACTTCTGCTTTGTGAAAGCTTGTTAAATTCCTTGTCTAGGCATTTCTTCTGTCCTTAAAAGGTAAGTGGCCTTGTGGCATTTTTTTTCCTTTCCCCATCAGAGGGATTTTCTTTTTGAGTGTTTTGTATTAATCATTACCCATATTGTAAGATCTAATCCCAACAAGCTTCCAAAACTGACAGAATCTTTTAAAATGCTATCTTTTTGAGCACAAATGCTAAAAGAATCTATTTTAATGTGAGTGCAGTTCCTGATATCCTCAGCTGCAGTGCCCTTTTAGGTAAGAAATATCATGACATTTGATCTACTGTCATGGAGGCATCTGTGCAGTCTAATTCAGGACGGGTGAGAGAGATGATAAAATACTTCTTTTATTAGGAAGGATAAGAATTAAATTGCTTTCTACAGAAAATAAAATCATGATAAATGAAGTAATTAGTCACTCAGCTTTTATGTTTTGGGGTGTTGAATATTTGGGTACTGCTCATAAGAAGTGGTGGAGAGAAAGTTCTTCAAGTGTCTAATCCTGCAGGGGCTGAGAGCCCCTGATTTCCACTGATTTTTTTTTTTTTCTTTCTTGGGGCATCTATAATTCCAGTGTCTGGATGGTGTACTTTTTATTATTGTAGAGCAGTAGCTGAGGGAAGTGTATACTCACAAACTTATTGGAAAACCTAGAACTGTCTGTGTGTTAAAGAATGCAGTCTTGTTACTTGTGATGGATCTTTAGTAGGAAAGGGGATTTAGATGTTTCAGCCTTGGTGTGTACTTGCACACAGACAGGCTTGGGGTGCGTTGCTGTAAGCTGGATAAGGTGACAGCAAGTGGCAGCACGTTACACAACCATGAAAACTGCTTGATTCATTTAACACATCCTTTCTGTGCAGTCTAACGTTTGCAGATTTAACACACCGTCAGTCTGACTCATTAGGCAGGGCAGAGCGCTGGGCTGAGGCCTGTGAGGGGTTTCCAGTGCCACGTCTCCACGTCTCACTGCACTGTGCCTGGCGAGCAGAGCCGGTAGGTCGTGCATCCAGCCGGCGGTCACAGGAACGTGCCCGTTCCCCTGGTGCAGCGCAGAGCTTTAACAACACGCTGCTGCAGCCTTCGTGTGCCACCACACTGGTCCCACAGGTTCCAGGGACCTGGGGCTGTTTCAGCTGGAATAGGGGTAAGTCTCCACCATGGGAAGAAGACAGGTTCATAGGATGGGACAGGCCCTGTCGTCACTGGGTCTAATCACTTGCTACTGCTGGTGGCCTTGTCGTGTCCTTGTCGTGATCAGGCTCAGCCTCTGAAGGAGCCAGCAGGCAGTGGTCATTCAATCAGCACTCTGAGCTTTCTGGCGACTTCTTGTAGCCTTTCATAACACTGTCAAAAGTAGTCTTCGGAGTCTGAGATTTGGGGGCAGAAGACAGGTAGGTGCATCAGGGAAAGCTGAATGAGAAATGGCAACTGCACGAGACATACACGTGTGGGCAAGCTGCAGGACAGTATGTGAGAAACCACATTGCAATCTGAAAGTGTCCCTAGTTAATGAGCCTTAATAGGTGTTATGAGAAAGGTGGCTTAAAAACACATAGGGCTTTTACCTTCACAAATGAGTTTAAATGTTTCTGTTGAGATTTATTTCTTTCGTAAAAGCGTAACAGTAACAAGAGGTGCACTGGAAAGCGGGACACTTAACAGCCACTAAATTAGTAGCCATTTTGTGGTTTGCAGAACAAGTCTTCTGTTTATTCAAATTGACCTATAAGTACACAATTTCACAAAATAAAAGCCAGCTGCTTTGGTAGGATCAGAAGCAGAGAAGGGGACTCTTATGCACTAAGGAACCAGCCCTGTTACTTACTCTGAGGCTTGATAATTTTAAAAAATGTGACAGCTAAAACCCACTGGCACATGCTGCAAAGAAGGATGTGATAAAATAATGCTACTCATCTTCAAGGCTGTCAGTTCAGCAATCAGTACTTCTATTCATCTCCGCGGCCTGCTAACTCAGTGCTACCATGCGATAGATAAACCCTAATCCAAGTGACAGCGTTCAAATCAGAACTGATTTGATTGTTCACATATGATACCACAAGACACCAGAAGCCTAAAGAGTTTATAAAAATGCCTGGATGTCTCTTGTAGGCACACTTCCCCTCAGAATCTCTTGCAGTGTAGGATATACCAGCTCTTAAACCTGGGGTAATTTGTAGGTCATGAAAATGCTTTGGTGGCACAGTCAGTTCTTATCATAATCTAACTCTAGCTGGAGCAGGGAACGCTCAAAAATAAAATGCGGTTCAGACCTCGTAAAACCCACCTGTTTGGCTTTCATGTCTCCCTTACAGGAAGTGAAATCCTTTTCTTTCTCTCTAGAGATGAGACTTGCTCTTGAAGAGATCAAACGTGAGCACATTTGTTTTCATGCACAAAGCACAGTACATGGGAGAGTGGTTTTATGGCACATACATTGGTATCTCGAAAGTCATCCTTGCTTCTCAGAATGCAACAGAGCTGCTATTCAAACCTGAGGCAGTAATTGGGATTTTGCAGGTGTTCAGTGGGAGCATTACATTTAGGTTTTGAAACCTAATTCTGAACAAAACTCTGATGATACTTGTACTTTGTGGAGATTTTAAAGTTTAGTATGCCTTTCTTTTCTTATTTTTCACTGGTGTATTCTGAAGTTTTAGAGTAACGCTTAGGAGAATAATTGTTCAAGTAGTTCAAGAAGACAATGGCGATGGAGTAATTGAAAGCAGAATGTGACCTGTAGCTGTTCAAGATCAAGAATGAAAACTGAATGACTTTTCAAGGAAATTGTCGAAGTGTCTGAATACAGAGTGAAATTATGGGACTTCTAGAGGCAATAGCTTTTCCTCTTGTGTCCGGGTCATTTCACAAAACAAAGGGGAAAGTTCTCTTTGTAGTCTTATGTTAAGGAGAACAGATGTCTCGGTTTAACAAGGTACTTAAGCTTGTGTCTAGTTTTGAGCTTATGAGAAATTCTTTAGTCCTGTGCTTTAAATACGCGGCTGAACTAGAATACTGAAGTAAAGGGTTTCTCTGCAATCAGATTTTGCACATTTTATATATACACATATATCTCTATATATCTCTCTCTATTTATTTATTTATTAGCAGAACAGTGCAGTTCTTTTCTTTTTCAAAGGGCATGAGTGAGAAAGAAATGCTTTCTTGTACATTTTGTACCTAAAATGGATTGTTGATCTCCTAGCTCATGGTACTGCTATATAGTTTCTAATTCTACTTTTCATATTGATTAAAATATGTAGCTGTCTTTGTTTTCTAAACATGGATTTAAATGTACATTGAATAATATTTTTTCTAATGTCATCCTCAAGAGTATCCTAATTGAAACTTGTCTCAACGACAGTATGCTTCTTTTCTCAGTGCTCTGCTTATTCTATCTTCGGTTTTGCTTTTGTTAGTTTGTGGTTGCAGGGTGGCTGCTAATAGAGAAACAGAGAGAAGTCCTGGTTAATTCTAATTGGTGTACTGAAGTATCACAGAGTTGTCTTGAAAAAGGAAAAAAATACCATGTGGAACTTACAAAAACAAATAGGCAGCCTAGGTACGTACTTCTCTGTGGTTTCAGTGGAATTTCAGCACTTGTTAAATTTCCCAGAACACTTGTGTGACCTTTAGGCACTTAAAAGTCTTTTAAACTTGCTCTTTTGGTGGTTAAACCTCTCTATAGGTGTTTTTTTTTTCAGTACTTTAGACCACTGTTATAACTCCTGCTATCTCTATACTACATGTAGGGTTAAACCGTGGATCAAATTGTGAGTTTGCATTGTGCTTGGAAATGCACATCTCACTTGGCAAGTTTACTTGTGTTGGCATCATCCTCCTCATCACGTCCGAGCTGCATTGGACAGCTGTGGTCTCTGTCAAGGCAGAGCAGCTTGTCCCAAACAGGTCACATTTCTCTTGTTATTTCTGTATGAGAAGGTTTCTAACCATGTCCACATGTATCATCCTGCCCCAAGTTTTGATCTGCCTGCTCTCGAGTCACTAATACTTCAGTATTTAGCTCAGTAAAGACTTCCCACACTTAGCAAGTGCATAAGGTACCCAGGCCTGGGGACTGAAATGCAAGCAGAGCCTCCAAATCTGTGCAAAGACTGACCCTGCCTATGCTGAATGGTTGCTGCTCATTGTAGCAGTACCCACTGACTGGTCTCACTGTGTGGGTACACTTGACAGGCCAGAAATATTTAATCTTGCCCTGGTAGTGCTACCTTACCTGAGTACATAATACCTGTTGTGGTGAGTGGTTGCTTTATCACTAGTGAAGGGATCAGAAACTGTTCTCACAGTTCTGCTCTGATTTTAAAATCTGTTAACATTAATAATCAAAAATGAACTGTGGCTATTTGTTAGTGGTTGTTTTGGTAAAAAAACATGCTTTTGCATTGCTAGTTGAGGTTAAAAAATAGCATTAGGGTTTGTACAGTTTTTCTTTATTGTTTTAGTTGATAGTAGGAAAAGATATAACCTTGCTGAAAGGGTGACAAATTCAGTTACAGACAACCACTACTTGACAGGTTCTATCAGAAAACCAAACAAGGGAAGAGTACGTATGCCGGCTACCAGCTGTCACAGTATTGAACAATGAATGTTTGATGAACCTGACCTGCAAATACACACATCCCTGTGAAAGTCAGCTTTAAGTAGTGTCTTAGCTGACAAAATTAACAAGAAGAGGCCTTTGTGGATAATATATATAAATATATATAAAAAACTTATTTATTTAGGTCTCTCTTGATAGAACCATACCAGTAGAATTTGAAGTATAACTGCATTTTTGCTAAATGAGATGTTACGGAAAATTCAGCTGTGGTCTAATGGCAGGTAGCACTGCTGAGGCTGATGGAGCTGCGCCTTTTTACAGCAGAGATTAACTTGGACCATACTGTTCATACCATGAAAATCTCTTTTATTCTCAAAAAAATTTCACAACGAATCTTGCAGATAGGTACAATCTGGTGAAGCTCTGAAGATGTTTTTTTGTTTTCAGTAGCTTTGTCTGACTTTTTGCTACAAAAAAATAGCATGACAAAGAGCAAGAAAATGCAGTTAGAATTGTCCAAATTCAGCAAATACTTTGTGCACCCAAAGGGTAGTAACCCTCAGGCTACGCCAACTTTTGTCATTGCAGTGAAAAGCTCCTTGTGAAGGCAGCTTCCTCTAAGCAGCAGATCCTGGGGTACATTATCCCAGTTCATTGTGGGTCAGGCAAGGTTCCTTGCTTTCTCTTCTGTTACTGTTGCTTTTACCTACTTGGGGAAGATCCTTATAAGGCTACGTCCTTCATATTAGAATGTAGGTGCTAACAATATTCTTCAAACTGGAGGAGGTGCTAACAGGGGACAGAGCGTACGGTACAAGTGACTTCTTGACCTAGTCACACTCCCGGGCAACAACCCTTTGCAATCATTATTTTGTTTTTCCTAGCTACAGCCACCATATGAAATATCTGAATGTACCAATCCAGAAACAATGAAGAGTAGCACAAAAAAAAGATAAGAACATCAATGTTGAACTCCTTCTGGCTCTCCTCCATTTTTTCTCTTTTCACTAGGAGCTCAGAGTTTGGACCAGCTGCACTAGGTATTCTCTAGGGCCTTGTCCCTCATACTAGCACTGAGACAAGCTTTATTTTGCATGGAAAATACAACTAAGGACTGGATCCTAAATAGCCCCAAAAATAGGAGAGAGAGGAAGATGTTTATGCCCCAATTCAGGGAAATCAGTACTTATCAATGCACGTATTTTTGCCTTTACTCCTTTCTCTCTGTCTCTTTTTTCTGTTTGCCAAAGGAAAGAAATTTAGACTCCCAATATTTAAATTGCAAGTGACAGTAGGCATAGTTTGTAGGAGAACTTTTGTCTTTCATTAGAGTGGCTGATGTAGTTAGAAATAACAGATGAGCCCTTTTGGAAGACAGATCTGCAGCTGGTCTGTTTTTTTTTCCAAACATGTCAGTCAGTCTACGTAACAGATACAATCTTTCCTTACAGAACTTGTTGTGCTAATAATATTCTCAGATCGTTACAGCTATAACAGTACTAAATCAGTCCTAGAGATGATAACAGCCCATCTGATTAAAAAAAAGAAGAAGAAATAATCCCATAAAATATGGGATGTCTGATCCCTTGGCTATAAAGCAAAAAACCTGTATTTAAAATAAGAACAATCAAAACACACAGATTCACATGCTTTGTTGCACTTGAGTATTGTAATCTGAGAAAATCTTCAAGATCTTATTTTTCAGAGGATCTCTGACTATCAGAATTGCCCACCCAATGACATATGATACGATTCAAAACATACAGTTCTGTCTTGGGAAAGGCAGTTGTCAAGGACTACTATCTTGAGTTGTGTTTCAAAATTTGAAGGATGTTAATATGAATGACTCGATTTGATACTGTCATCTACATGTCATTGTCCTGTGAGACCTTTCCTCAGCTACCGAAGCCGGCATGCAAGTGAGCTGTTTGGTACAATTCCACTGAAATAGATGGTGCTACACTTTCCCCTCTTAGGATGTGATTCTTTAATATGTTATCTGATGCAATGCCTCTTTCTTTTACTTTGTCTGTTTCTCATGCAAAAGGCAATTTTTTTTTTCCCCATGGTGACACTGAGAAGTTACATATATGCATGAGCATCTGGTTTGTCACTGATAGAGAAAAAAATTTGTCCCATAACCTGTTCCCATGCAAACGTGAATGGATTTCAGTGCCGAGTGTCAGGGAGAAACTTGGTGTCAAAATTGTTTTACATCAATGCCTTTTTTCTATATCACAATGAAGGGATAATAAACTGCAATAATAAACTTCAGGGGCTTTGATAATACAGCCTGCAGGTGGCTAGTAAGGATAAGTGAACTGGCCCACTGCCTGGCCTGGCATTTGCTTCAATAGTTCAGTTTTGGCAGCTTTTCCCAATCTGAGATTAATGTCTCCCCCTTCCCACCTCTGATTTAACCTTTAAATAAATGTACACCAGTGAAAGACCAGATATTTGAGTGAAGAACTGAACTAATTTTTTTTTTTTTTTTTAATAATAGGGCCATTCCCAGGTTACCCCTTGCACTATGATTCCTAGTGCACAGCAGTACTACTTATCTCTGGCTGCAGGACCAGGCTGTGTTATTTTCTAACTGTATTTTAAAAAAACTATTGAGTTGTACAGTAATTTTAGTAATTATATCATACCAGGAACAATATGTTTTGGTTCTGTTGTTCAAAAGTCAGTCTCCCTGGTACTTTGGAGAGCATCAGATTGGTGTAAGTGCGTGCCTGCTGTGAGCTATATTTACTGGACTATTGAGACAGTATTACAAGGAGACAAACTTGAAGCACTGTCTATTTGTATGAAGCAGAGTATAGGCTTGGTTGGGTGATGCACTATCATATTGGCTGACTTTGTAGTTCTTTGGGTTGAGACCAGATGTGCCATGCTTTCCTCCTCTGTGGAAAAGCAAAGAGGTACTCAAACTCTAGTTAAACCACAGCCATTCTCACACTGGAGACAATACAGTTAACTTCTGGTAGGAGAGGCCTGATGCTGATGTCTCTTTCATTGGTAAAATTGCATCAACTCAGGCTGACTTACCTGTGTTTCACCACTGTGCAAGTGAGCTGTGAGTCTGACAAACAAATAGATCTCTTTAATGATAATAATAGTAATAATAATCAAAATACATCTATGAAATAAATGTTTTTATGTATGATGAAGTATAGTTAAAATAGTTGCAATTATAATTAGTAATAATGCTCCGAAGCATTATTACTAATTATAGCATTACTCCGAAGCATCTACTAAGAAGTGTAACGTTTAGGTGGATGCAGGATTTTGGAAGAAAATATTTCTGACTTTGCTTTAGTGTTTTTCCTTCTTTTTTCTTTCCTTTGATGCAACTCCTATATATTCTTCAGTATCCTTTGAGTAAGATGTTATGATTTCACAGTGTAAGCATATACAGGTTTACATTACTCTCTAAAATATGTCATCTGTCACTTAAATCTCTTTCTTTTCTGACCCTGACACTGTCTTATTACTAGTGTTTTTACCTTGCTCATGCTTTTTGTTATTTTTCCCATTTACTCAGCATCTTCCCTATTCTGTCCCACTTCTTTCACCTGTTTCTCCTTCCTTCTGTCCCTGTTTCTGTCAATGCTCTTAATTAAACCCTTTCCTGTTCCTCCATGTCCCTGCCCTCCCGCACTCTCCCAGAGGCCAGACACTGCATGCAAACTTGGTGCCATCCCTGTGACTCCATGAGATATTTGAAGCTTACATCTTTTTGTCCAGCTTGGCAACTTACATTTTGGATAAATTCAGCAATGCTTTAGATCTGGGCCAGCAGCCGGGTAAATGTCGGTGCATCAGCTGGGCATGCTGGCTCAGAAAATCCTGCCAAGCCTCTGGCCTTGGAGGCTTTGCCCTGCTCCCTCAAAGAGGCTGAAATACTCGTCTGATGCTCACTGCTCACGCCTCAGTGTCTCATGGTGAGCAGGACAAGATGCTACCCACTGAAAGCCCTGTGGGGTAATAACTGGAGCTCTCCAGGGATTCCAGGATGCCTCTGCCATCGCCTTTGCTCTGGCTAAGTCGCATCTGAGTTTCATGCTACCTCCTGTTCAACACAAAACTGCCATCTGCTCCTCCCGCAGTAAGACGGACACTTTTGTGACCACATTACTCGCTCCTCTCTTCCCTCCATGGCCTGACACGGTGAGACTTGTCTGTGGGAATGGTCCTGGCTGCTCCTGAACAACTGTATTGTTCACGGCATGACTGAACTGGGCTTGGCTACTTGTGAATCTGGCTCCTGCACTCTGGGTTTCGATGCAGTTCAGCATGTTGAAAAGTGGGTATCTGCAGGTAATGCAGCTTTGGAAATCCCAACATCCTGGAAGTGCCAAGTAAAGGCTATTGACAACTGCACTAGAAAAAGAACAGTGCCTGTTGAGAAATGGTTTAAGAAGGTGGTTCAAGAGAGACTGAGACGACTGTAGCACACAAAGAGAACCCTGTGAGATGCCGCATTTGCTCTGTATGTGGTATACACTGTTACTTCTGTGGCTTTGAAGTGCTCACGTTGGGCAAAGTGCTATGCAAACATTAAGTGCTATGCAAAGCTTGCACCCTTCCTGGAAAAGCTAAACATTCGAATATTTCCTTGCACAATGGAAAAATAGTATCATTTACCTCCAGGTTAAATACACCTTTCAGGTCAGAATCTTTTACTGATAGCTGCGTTGTTTACTTCTACCTTTACAGACTCCTGGATCAATGCTTTTATTTTACAATGGATTTTTTTCTTTTTCTTTGATGGACACTGGCTCTTGAAATATTGACACCACTGCTCTGAGCAGTGGAAATAGGAGGCAACATCTTGTTCTCTGCCAAAAATTCTTCTCCTCAATCAGGCTCTGTCAGTGACAATAATGTCAGCAGCTCTCACTTTGGAAAGCCTGAGGTATAATGTGATTTCAGGCTATTCATACTTTGCAGGTTGAAGGTTTTTTTTCCTCTTCTTTCTTTCCCCCCCCCCCCCCCTTTTTTTTTTTTTTGAGAGAAATGTTCTCACTGACATTCTGTTACATTC
>NW_008825114.1:11228948-11260631 GCF_000699105.1 Pygoscelis adeliae
CCCCCCTCCCTTTTTTTTTTTTGGAAGAGAATCTGTACTCATCGAATTCCTATTACCTTGACTGGGTTGCTATCAGCTGTCACATCATGAAAATCTCACAGCAAACAGAGAAGACATGGGCTTTTGTGCCACAGCTTTGGCTTAGGTTCAACATGTCCACACAGTTAGCACTTCAGTTCAATTGATACATTTGTAGATGACATTTTCTGCCCATGTCTGGATTTCGGTCCTGCACATGCAGCTGGCAGGACTAAAACAGTCTATACTGCTTGCAGCTAGGAGTTAGTGTGTTCATATCTGGCATGTAGGCTGTGGTTTTGGTACAATTTTCAATCTTACCCCAAGTTCTCCATGGTGTTTTTCGTGACAACTGCAGTACTCTGTCACACTGCCTTGTTCAGGTAGGTGGTACTAACCTTTTCTGGCAAGAGAAGAGTGGGATGGAGAATGATGTAGAAAATAGCACAATCACAGGATGCAAATTTCTGGGGTGCGGTAACTAATGTTACCACATTCCCTACCTCAGGAATGGTCTATCAAAGAGAAGGACTTCAGAGACAACTAAAGCGAACCGAAAGATCAGCCTAAAGAAAACTGCCCATATGAAAAGGGACTGAAAATAATTAGGCCTGTTTACCATAAAAACGAGACAAACAGGAAGGTATATAGAAGACTGGAAAAAAGAGTGGATATCAACAGAAGAACAAAATGACATTCAGAAGAAAAGCAACGTGTGGGCTTATTAGTGTGTGAGGTTTGCTGTCACAACAAATAGCTGAGAATCCAGTGGGAGCCTTTCTCTTTTCAAAATGCATGGGCACACACACACATATGAGTTTTGAATGAGAGGAAAAACTTACAAACTTCAGGGCATATGCCAGTGGTAGAGAAGGAACAGCCTGTGGGCAGGTTATCCTAGAATTTTAGATTTTAAAAATTGTTCCTCTAAAGCATCTTTGAACCACTGTCCATTGCACTTAAACAGGCCATAGTAATTATCATATTGGCTCAGAGAAACACCTTGCTAGTAAAGTACATTTTTGAACACGTTTTAAACCAAAACTAGTAAATTTTTGTTCAAAACAAGTTGGCTTTAAGTAGCAGAGCAGAGCAAACTGAGTAGAATATGTATTGTATCTTTTCATCCCCCTGTTTCAAATACTTATCTGTGGCATTTTAATTAGGAAAGGAGAAACATAAGTCTTCTACAGGCTTGCTCTGATTTTGTTTTTTGTTACCTATATAGCATGCTATATAGCGCTTCTTGGGGCAGTGAGGGGAGTGTTGACCTTGTGACTCTAACTTAAAATAAATGACAGTCACATGGCAGCTCTTTCCAAAAATGTGTTTTTCAGAAAAGATGCTTCCTCAGTTTTCTGGAAAGATATGGATTGACTAAGGAATGAATTGTCGCCTCCTGAAACATATCCTGCAACTTTTTTGACTGCAACCTGGCAACACAATTAGAAAAATTAAACATCCAGTTCTGTTTTTCAAAAAAAGGGAGTATTTGATGAGATAAAACCAAGAATGTGGTAAACCTATTTCTTTGGGGGGGGGGGGGGGGGGAATTAAGGAATTGGAGGAGAAAAGAAAGGAATTTTAGGAAAACAAAATTAACAATGTAAATTTGAAGTCAAATAAGTCCCACACATAGCAGATAACAACATTGACAGCCCTTGGGGGAAAAAAACACAAATTGACCTTTTCTTTAGAATTTAGGGTGAAAAATACCTAGCATATTTGGCAAAATATTCTTTCCCTTTGGAGAGCTGTTTTGAGCAAATCCTGGTTTTTCTTAAAAGCACTTCAGTTTGAAATTATTTGAATTGTGTCTGTTCTTTGGTGAGCGGTTAACCACCCAAGCAGTAACTTCTATTGCAATGGGACTATTCATACAAATAATAGTATGTAAGTGGGAGTGAGAAAATCACAAGTTTCTTCCTCTGCCATTTCTGTGAATAACTTTTTTTTAATTGACTGTAAGTGGAAGAATCTCTCTTTCATGCTACAGTTCTCCTTTTAACTGCCCCAAGGATTGGATAGATAACATTGGCACACCGAAGACAATACCATCAGCAGCAGTCTAACTTGTTCCTCTGGTGAAGGCTGTTGGCCCTGCAGTGGATATTATCACTGAAATAGCAGATATGTATACCTGATCATTGTATTAGCACAAGCTCAAGTTTGTGGTCCATTTCAAGTTAATATACTGGATCTTGAGCAAAAGTAGCTTTGCTACAAGCACATATTGTACTCTTTCACCTGTACATGGAAGCAAAAATGTCTGGCAGTGTGACAGGGCAGACAGCACCAATGTCTTGAGGTCTTTCTACTAAATCTGCCAGCTTAGTATACTATGAGCCCTAGACACTTTACGCACAGAGGGCAGGTTGCCAGCACTCCTGATAACAGTTGCATCCTATCAGGGGAACAGCAGTCATTTAATTGAATGCATTATGGGGAAAAATGTAGCATTTTAAATCAGTTCTCTGCGAATCATAAATGACTTCTCTTGATCTGTCTGAGACCCATGGATCACAGTTTGGGAATTACTGCTACAGCCTGATCTCAAGAAGATTGCTATAAATGGTATTTCAATTTTCAGCTATGATTAGTCAGTTAGTTAGTTGTGAAAATAGTTATGCTGAATTCCAGTGACATATTTTTGTTAATAGAATGAGAACAACTCTGCAGTCATTACTTGATATTCATTTAAACCAGCATTATCACCAAACAGCAGTCCAATCCCATCCCTTCTCCCCACTACTTGTTCATCATGTACCCTGCTTCTGTATTGTGCCAGCACAACTTTAGCCTCACAGCAAACCACTTTGAGAAGCTGATCAGCTGATCAGCTAAAAATGCCTCTCATCCCCTTCTGTTTAGTTGGATCAGACTCCCCACCTTGTTACTTTGCAAATGCTTTACCAGCACAATGTAAGGATTAGTGTAAGAGAATGGCGGAACAGGGGTGGGGCTGGGGGCGGTGGAAGAAAGATGTGGACTTTTTTTGGAGGGTGAATTGAACTGTAGCCTTAAAATCAGGCTTCTAGTTCAAACACATTCGGAATTCTTTTTCTTGGACCTTGTTCAGTTTTCATTTGATTCACTGTTTTCCTCCAACTTTGTCACCAGCAAACATTCTTACATTTCTTTCTGAACAGAAAACAACAACGGGAAACAACAAAGATACAGGGTTTTTTATAATAACTTAACATTTGCAGAAATTTTTTTACAACACTTGCCCAGATTTTTGCACCTTTAATTAGTTCTGTGGGATGATGACTGATTGACTTACCTGAGTATAAGATTTTGTTGAATACACAAGCAGTGCTTGTGATTAGAATTTGAAAAAAAATTTTTTTTTCCTTTGTATTTTTTTTCACAGTTCCACTGGGTTTGATAATAATCATCCACTGGTGAAACAACTATTCATTCTTGTTTCAAGGGGAGGAAATGGACTGGCCATCAGGAATAAATTGAAATAATCACTTTCTATCAAAGTGAATATGCTGCTATCGTAAAACACTGGTAATCTGTGTTTAAAAGCCATGCAAAAAATAGTAGTTTTGCACCTCCTTTTGGCTACTTTATCAACATGCATGAAACACAACGCAGTTCTCAATTCCTGAAAATTTGGCTAGAGAACATGACCATTTTTAAGCACAGAATATCAATGTTTAACTTATCAGGTCACCTCCATTTCCATAATATTTTTTCCCAAGTTTTTAAAGTGTTACAGTAGTATAAATACTTTCCTAGATTAAGTGATTTACAGAAAAAGTAGAGACAATAAAATGCTGTATCAAGTCTACAGAAAAATTCCTGTTATCCCGGACTGGGATTTCACCCAACAGATCTAAAATAGTTTTAGAATACAGACTGCATCTCACTTTGAAATGTAAGTATATATACAGACACATACATGAGACCAGATTTGCAGATAATGTAAATCAGTGCAATTCCATTCAAGTCAGTTATTTATAGCAGATGATGTTCCAGCCATATGCTAGTACATATGTGTATGTACTTGCAACACACACACGTGTATATGTACGTGTGTGTGATATAAAATCACTTGTGCATGTAACTATGTAATCATGTACAATTGCTCTCTTCTGCCAGCAAATTTTCCATTAGACTGGAAAAATGGAAAATGCTCATGTACTTCAGAGATTAATTATTTCTGGTTATGAAGCACACAGTGTTTCACAGCCCTCCTGTTTTTTAGAGTCTCCCTTGCTGAAAGAGCGGCAAGGTTATTCGTCTGAAAGTCATCAGTGATAGAAATAAAAGACTTGAGGGGGGGAGGAAAGATGGAAGTTTAATTTTGCTGAATTTGTCCATGGAGAATACGTTCAGTTAATGTTATGACTTTAAAATGTGGTATGCTATTGAAAAACTATTTATAAATCTTTGGTATATGCATGGTGCCTGGTATGTAAAATCTGCAGCTCTGTGGTTTGAATCAAGGAAAGAGAGCTCCACTTTGCAACAGCTAGCAGGTCTCAGGGTGGGAAGGGGCTCCTTTTCCTGCACCATTTCAAGGGACAGGAGAAACTGATGGGGAGAAAACACTTGAGCAACTTTACAAGAAAGGTAGTGGGTACCAATTGCAAAACCCTTTGAAGGGAAAACAGATACTCATAGAATTTCAGGAGTGACGGATTAAAAGATGGAAGAGGTTGATAGTCAAAGGATTAGAGGAAGTATCTCAGGAAGCAGAACTTCCCTCATGATCTTTTGTGTATGTACCCCAACTACTGCTTTTCCAGGTAGTTATTTCCACTCTTTAGTGTTTTCTTTCTTTTTTCCTTCTTTCTTTCTTTTTTTTTTTTTTTAGCATGTTTGCCTTTACCCTTTATGAATATACCATGAATTATTCCCAAGCGGACAACAAGCCTAATTCTTTTCTCAGCTACACCTTCATAAAACCGATATTATAGTGTTGAAACTAATGGACAGAATAGTACTGTTAGTTTGCAGAGTGCTAAAAACAGCCTTGTTCCTGCAAAGGAAGGATATCTGTTGTTCTTTGAGCTTCCTATTATCTACATTAAACCTCTAGGCTACTTGTTACTTCTATTGTGATTGCTAATGATTGTTCCTGTTTAGCACTGGTATTCTGTGTTGCATGGTCTAGGTATAGCTTGTTCTGTCTTGGCATTAAGTGCTGGTGAGATGCAATCAAATTTTGTACCTTCAGACCGCCATAAGTGACACAGAAGGAGATGATTCATCAACAGCAACTGCTTTAATGAACCTCTCCAGCTTCACAGAATATTTGTTTTTCACCTGTGATCCACACAGAATCCTGAAATTTACCAGTGAAGCATGAACCACAAAACCTAAAGGAAAAAAGGGAGGCCATGTCAGTCAAAGAGTGATCCCAAAGCTGATTCAGACCCAAACCTTGTTTCCAATTCAGAATCAATACCTCTCTCTTTGTGCTCCTGCCTGGCTTGCTACTATTGCTACTTGCTATGTCTTGGCTTTTTCAGTAATACGTTCCAGGACCACTCAGCACTTTCTTTAATCTTTGCTTGGTGTATGTTTGATACACTTATAAGACTTTTTTCAACATCATAGCTTCCTACAGACCTTTATTTTCTTTTCCTTCTTCTCCCATCTTCCTCTCACTTTATTCATGATGTGTTCCTCAGGGCTAGCTTTTGCTTTTGTGTCTCACCATTTCCAGCAGCTCATCACCTTCTTGTTGAGATGCTCCTGGTGTAAAATCAAGCACCACTGGGATGTGATGCCTGCTGACATAACTGGGGACTGAAGTCCCACAGAGGAGAAGCAGAGTTTTATAGATCTTTTCAAACATTTTTCTTCTGTAAGTATAGAGGAGTAAGAAATAAGGCCTAATGGAAAACTAAAAGGGTGGAGGATTAAACTGAAGCACTCCTTTAAGATTCTAGGGGGCCAGAGAGGATTCAGATTTTGTTGGTCATGACAGTTCCCATTACGCAATGCATATTGGACTAGAGCCACGTGTGTTTTGCTTCCTACTACAGGATACATACTTCTGAGGAGGGTGTCATTTATGGGAAGGAAATATGTGAAAAAAATGAAGATGAGCCTAAGTCAAATGAATTCTTGAAATACACCTCCTGTGAATAAAACTCATTATGTTAAAAAATCTTCAGAAATCTTGAGGGAGTCTGCTGTAGCAAGGCTCAAAAATTATGTGTTCACAAAACAACTGCAATGGTCTAGGCTTTGACTGTGGAAACTTTTAGTTATTTCACATTTTTGTAGCTGCAGGTAAAAATCACAAATAAAGTTGGATCTAGGTATTCATATATTCAGAGACTATCCTGAAGAGTTTACAAGCTAAGCACCAAAGAGTATATATAGATAACCTCATCCTGAATGGAACAGTTCGTATGAGTAGTACTTTGCAAGTTCAAATGAACAGCTAAGATTGTTAGAGGGAAGAAAATGTCATTTTACCCTCTTTACAAATTGGTTAATGAGGTGCCATTGGATTAAGTAACTTCCCAAAGGTCACATAAGTCTGTGGCAAAACAATGAACTGAAATTAGCTCTCCAAGGTGCACAGTTTGACAGGGCAACACTGTCTTTATTTCCATTCCCACAATATTGCCTTTATTTAAACTCTGCTGGCACTGGTTAAAATTTCCTTCTAAACCTAGAGAATATTAAAAAAATCTCTTAAAAAACCTAAAGCCCTTAAATAGCACTCTCAACCTGTTTTCCTGAATGCTTTCCTGTCCCTTGGGTTACAGAAGCAAATTCTGTTATAAACATGTTTAATTGTGTCGGCTCTATTCTCATCAAAGAACGCAAACCCTCACATTAGGAAAACTGAGGGAAAATGACTAAAAGGGAAGAAGTCATGTTTCATATTGGAAAGATTTGCATGTGTTCAGCATTAGATAGAGAGCTTTAGAGAAAGCTTATGAGAGTCTGAGCACTCGGGCTTTTCTGGGTTCCCCACTGGGGAGGTGATACTGCACTTGGTTGATATGTTATGAACACAAACTGGTTAGCACTTGCTGTATTTACATTGCACATTAGAAGTTTGAGTTTCCATAGGGAATTAAGAATTCCTTCTCTTATGGAACTGCTGCTCTCTGGGTAGATGTAACAAGCCACTGCCATGATCAGCAACAGCATGGAAACAAGAGGAGAAAGCAGCAGCAGAAAGATTCTTTGCTCCACTCGTTTAACCCACAAGCTCCAACTCTACTCTCCAGTGCTCTACATACAGGATTGTTGACTATAGATTGCAAGTCTTTCTTACAAGAACTGTAAGAAAGACCTTGTAATAAAAGCCAAAATCTGCCCTCCACTATGACGCATATGCTTTCTTACTGAAAGCACAAAATGTTATTAATTTGTCCTATTTCCTCAATGTGAGATTTTAATAATAGATCTCTTCCATGTTTCTCTTTCTTACTGGTAGCTTTGCTGAGGGACTGATGCTTTTGACACCTTTTTTATGAAGTAGAGCATAATCCTGTTGTCCTAAACCATGTTCTACAGCTGAAGAGAAAATATTTTTGTTGCACCTGAAGCTGTGAAAACCAGATTTAAAAAGGGGTCACTGGAGTGGAAGTGTGAGTGTGAAAATTTACATCCCTAAATCCTAAATAACACTCCTGACAACTGTTGCTTGGCTGCTGCATAACCCTCCCCACACTCCCTTTTCAGATGGTCCCCATCTTGTAGTTTCTGTCAGCTGCTGGGCATCCCATCTGCTGTGCCCATTGGGAATTCACTGTCCTGAGGCACTTACAGGGCATCCTGACAAGCTTACTGCTTACTGGCGAGCTCAGTGCTGGGCACCTCAGTCAAGCCGGCAGAAGCTATGTGACGTGGCATTTAAAACCTAAGCCAAGTTTTTCTGGTGGCTCTTGCCTCATGGCTGCAACAGGGTCAGCAGCACTAGCCTTCGCCATGCCTCACAGCAAAAATCTTGCCCAACACTAGCAAAGACAGAAAACTTGGGCTTATTTACATCTAAGGTGAGTTTCACCCCTCATCTCCAATTCACTGATTTGTAAAGCTCCTTAAAATAGCTCAGCTGTCAAAGCCGATGTATGAACCCCCCGTCAATATACTAATGTAAATTATTACTTATCTAAAATTTTTAAAGGTGCAAATGTATGGCATTGCAAAATGGCATTTGACAGCAAAGTGTGACTGCACTGAGTGATGTGAGCTTTCAGTCTGCTGTGCTCCTAGAAACAAATTGGAGTGCTTTTGCACATCTCCCGTCTCGAGGTCTGTTTGCGGTTACTACAGTGACTTCTCTTTGTTCTGTGCTCTAGTGCTGTAAGAGTCAAGGGCTCATCTGTCATGTGCTATAGATAATCTCAAAAACACCTTAGCAGACAAGGTACGAACCCCAGGGCTGTTTATATTCATGAAAACTTTTCCCCCCACAGAGGTCACATTGAGTAAGATAAACCAGTGTCATCAAATATGCAGCATACATTGCAACAGGGGTCTGGCACTGCTGGCTTAACACCTTTTGTGAGTTGCGTCAAGGAGGACTGTTTTTGTCCTTAGCTTGATCATCAGTTTCAAACAGCCAACACCCTTGTAGTTCAAATGTAAATGAGAACATGGGTTACAACTATCCTCATTTCTCATTACTGAGATGACAAAAGGCATTTTCTCCTACCTGACTGCTTGATAGCTAGAAAGCAACTGATAAACAGATATCATGGTTATAATATGGATATAATAAAATAGGCCTAATAAAATAAAAGAGCTGCTGTCAGGCAGCTCTGCAGAGGACTGTCTTTCTGTAGTTGCAGGCTGCAATACGTGCCTGATACAGAATCAGGTCACAGGTTGAATTTGTACGCGCAGCAATAACGGTTATTTATAAAACCCATACAATAACTATTTTTCCCCAAGTATTTTATGACTTGATTAGGGGAATGCCACTAGAAACCATTGCACATTTACCATATAGTACTGCTGTTTTCAAAATTTAGCAGTTTCACCTGGAAATAATCAGGGATATCTGGATATTTGCAGTACTCTCCTACACATCCCGTGACCAGTTTTCCCTTGACTTCAGGGAGTTTTGGATTAGATCTTTTGTTACTTAAAACTAGCTTTGAAGGCTGCTCCAGTATACACTCCTCACAAGTACACATATTGATATTTCTCTTTTGTCTTATACTATCACTGTAAATAACTTCACAGCTATCACTGATGCCCTCTATTTAATTTTTAGATAGCTGAAATCCAAAATGCAAGTATACATCAATTTTCTAACAAATATTAAAAGAAAAGCATCTAGTTAAAACTTCTTAGAATAATAATGATGAAGAATTTAGTGTGCATGTTTTGCCTCCACACTTGTTTTATTTTGCTAAATAGCCTATGTGGAATTCAATTTACTTCTCCATTAAAAAAAAAAAAAAAAAAAAATCCCTGTTCCATTCTGTTTTGGTTTGTGGGGTTCTGTTGTCATTTTATCCTAAAGTGCTGTTTCCTCACATTTGCATCTACCAGCCTTTTTAATGTGATATTCCATTTAAACTGCCTTTTAATTGTATGTGCTGCCTTGGCAGAACATGACTGATGTACTAGCGTTAATTAGGGCTCCAGTCAGCAGCCTATGCCAGCTGGAAACTGAGAAACAAGCGTAAATTATTCTGTCATCAATCAGCTCGAAAATGTTTGAATCACTAATTAGTTTGCAATTTGGGTGACAGTTTATCTGACGCAGGCGGTGTCAGAAACTTCAGATCTTAGATGAATAATTTGCCAGCAACAAGCACATATTCCCTGCTTTTAAATACATGAAGGTTTATCTGCATGTTGAAAGGTGGCTCAGCAGTCTTCATTAACTTCCAACTGGGACTATGTAAATCAGGAATCAGTGTGAGGCACTTCAGTCTGTGGTGGCTTAGCAGATGATATTTAGAAAAAGAAAGCCTCTTTTCTCTCTTTTTTTATTAATAATTCATAAACTGATAGACGAGAATGTTTGGGCTTTAACAGCTTAAAAAAAATCACAATGGTTAAAAAAAAAAAAGGCAATCACCCCCTTTTACATGAAAATTAGTTGTGCTGCATCTTGCTGTTTAACTGATTTATTCTCCTCCACTGTCATGTGTCTGGAATGTTAAGCAGCAAGTGATTAGCCCTTGTCCTTTAAAGCAGGATCATTATTGGGGTTTTATTAAATGGCAGACTTGTGTTTCCATTTAAAGGATAAGGAGGGGAAACAAGAAATTGCTAACAGGAAGCAGAAAAGGTTATCTGTGTCTCAAAAGGAGAAACTATTTAACATTATAAATGCAGTCAAGAGGGTCTTGACATCTATGTTATTCTTATCTATAAGAGAGATAAGTTTGATATCTTGCAACGCATACAACTGTTGTGTTGCCCATAGATAAAACAAAATTATAGAAACAATTTAGGGACATAGTCTTATGGGGTAGAGAGAGACCAATGTGTCTTCTACCTATGCACCCATCCTTCTAGATCTGAAAGATGTGTGGTTGATACGGAAAGGTGCTATTACAGGAGCACAGAGGAGAGCCATTAGCTGACCTCGGCCCCAAATACAAAAGGCAGGTGAGGATATGATCTTCAGGTTCTCTGTGGCTGGCAAAGGGCGTGCTCTCTGCACTCAGAACCTCGGCAAGGTGAGAGAAGCGGGGGAAATGACATTGTATAATTATGATTAGCTGGTGCCACTCTGTAAGTGCATCACAGCAGTAGCATAGGAGTGCAGCTGCTTAATAGGTGTGCACGGAAGGATTTGAGGTAACAAATCAATGATGGTTTGGTGGCAGACCTTTTCCTTTCTGTCCCACATCCCTCTGCTCTCAAGTCCTATTGTTATAGGCAGAACAAATCTTTCCCTGGTATGTCCTATCTTAGCATCTTATCTACATTGATTTAAAACTTTATTAAACTTTGGCTATTTAGGTACATTTTTTCTATATATTAACTTGACTTAATTTTTTTTTTCAGAACTTTCTAGGGAAAATGAGGAGTTTGCTGCTTCAGGGGAGAAAAAAAAAACAACTAACAAAATATATTCTTTTCCATGTGCTAAAAATCGTGATTCTTGTAGCTGCTTCACTGAGAACCTTTAGTGTTTACAGGCAAAAACTTTTTAAGTTAAGCAAAATAGATAGTCCACATGACAGAGCAGTGTTTGCACCTTTTTCATGAAAAAAAAAAGGCAAAGTTGGTCAAATTTCAAGATTCTTACACAATTTCACTTCGCCAAAGGTCAGGAGAGATTAGATGGAAATACGGTAGATGTAGTCTTTAAAAATCCCCTGGCAGGGGGATCACAACAAGGCTTCACACACTGCTGCAAATGGGCTGTGCCCTTCAAAAGAATTAATACGGTACAGGGAAGGAGGCTGCAAGAGGATGGCCTCAGGCCACCTCAGGGTAACCAGCCCTCTATCCTGGCAACTGCCACTGCGTCCCTGGTCCAGGCCCGGTACCTTCCATGGAAGGTCCTTAATTGTGCTCCTTGTTTCCTGGGTGCCCAAAGGGGGCCCTGAGCTGGCAAGTCCTGACTGCTGACTGCTCCACCTGCGATCAGGAGGGAGCTGCAAATAGAAAAAGACGTGTAACAATAAGTAGCCTATGAGATCCGGTTTTTGGGATATCAGATTTAGCATCCAACATGAATGGCACTTTTGACCTTAATCTGTCTGTCTCAACGCTCTGTCAGCACAATGCAGGAAAAATAAATTCCTGTTTGTCAAGCGCTTTCATGAACTATATAAAAAACACATGAAGAAATTAATGAGTCTGGCTTTAAAGTGAAGTTTGAATAGTGGAAAATAAACAAAGCTTTGGACCGCACACTGCAGAATGAAGATAAAGCAAAATAGTGAATAGCTGCTTACTCTACAAGTCCTCCTCTATCTATACATTGAGCAAGGCTGTGGTCTGTGTAGGGAAAAAAAAAAAAAAAGGAGCTACATGGGAATTTCTTTTGACAAAAACTTGTTGCTTGTTTCTTTGCTTTATCAGAAAATACCAGTTTCTCAAAACTGCAACTTTTTATGTAAACACATTCACCTGAATGATGTTTTTGTCAAAAGGACTTCCACGGCCCAGAGGACAATTTGTTGTCCAAAGTTAAGTCGGAGAATGGTAAACCCACAGAAGGAGACCCACTCTAGAGGGGCTACCAACTTATTTGTTAGGCAACACTAAATGCGGTGCTGCATAGGAGAATGCAGTTGTCTAGCAGGAGTAGATGACGGCTGGAGGTCATGCATCTGGCAACAGCCCTCCTCCTTCTTTTGCGTCATGTACCTCTCTCGGTATGTTCTATTTATCACAGGCAGAGCTGATGCTACCTGTGCACTTTCTTGACACTTCCCATCCTGCTTTCCGCATCCCAGAGGAGACCTGAGATCATTCAAGCACTGGAAAACTCTTCCTTCTCTTACTCCTTCTCTTCCTGCTTTTATTTCAAAAGGTCTAGGTTTTGTTCCTAAATGGAATTTAAAACTAGCAGTGTTTTATTAATAAATAGCACTGCTGGACCCTAGAAATCTTTCTGAGGATCACATAAATACTGTAATGCAAATGAACACGGGGCAACAAATTAAACAACCTTAATTCTGGCATTTTCTCACTTTTGACTGATTCTTCAACTTTAATACAGAAAATACACACACACATACACATGCTCAGTCTGTAAACACTGGCAGAGTGAGAAACTGCAAACTCTATGATATGTCTTAAGAAAAAAAAAAGTCACCAAGTCAGTTTAAGCTAGTGCATATGGACTAAATATTTATATAGCACAGAACTGAAAAAAGACTTCAAAAAACCACTGTCCTATTCTATATAGAAAATCCCTGTTCTCAAAACCCTACACACTAAATAGATGTGACGGATGAATGACGAGAAAAGCAACTGTTTCTTCTTCAAAAAGGACAACAGCAGCTAATGCTTAGAGAAAGTAACTTGTACAACATTGCACTGGAAGCCTTTGACAGCATTGACAGCTGAGCAGCAATATATTGAATCCTAGTTTAAAGCTTTAACCTCTTGATAGTTATTTTTCTCTTTATTTGTATGAGGTGCAGATAACTTCTACACCATCCCATTAGGTTTCTTTTTAGATGATAAGAGACTTTTTGTATGTCTGAGTTAAGCTTCTATGAATTTAACTTATCCTAGAGAGGAATTATGTTTGTCTTTGTTAAGCATCTTGGGACCAAGGAAAGGTGGAGGGTTTTGTCTTTAAATGATCAGACTTAACTCTAGAAGCAAAAGAACTGGGGGAGAGGTATTTCAATTTAACCATTTTTTATATATATATATTTTTAAGATTAAGTCAGAAAATCCAGAATTCTGCTGTTGTCAGAAGTTGGCCTCAGAGAAGTCATCCTGCAATTGGAGGAAGGGGCTGAGCACCAGCTCTGTGCAGCTCAGCTGGAAGAAATTAATTCCCAGAGACTGCTCTGTTATCTCAGGACTTGTTGCTGAACAAAACTATCATGACATCAAGGGAGAGAGATGAATTAAAATAATAAAAAATGGATTGTTCGGTCTCACAGAGCTCAAATTCCTGTCATGTCATTTCTTGACATCTCCTTGGTAGTTCCTTCAAGGACTCTGAAGTATTTTAGAACTTCTTTGGTTCTCAATTTGTGTTTGTTTTTTTTCCATTCAATGTAATTATCCTTTTCATATGTTGATATTGTGAAAGGATGGAATCTCTACTCTTGTACATCAGCTGGCACGCTTGTTTACCCATTACTGACACTGAGGTGACTTGTGAAAACATCTCAACTAGTTTTTGAAACTACTGTTTCAGAATGGGGTCAGGTTTACTTAAATCGACCATGTTCTGAATAGAATACAATGCAAGAAATTTTCTCTCCTAGTTTGTTGTCTTGATTCCTGCCACTTCATACAGTTTAATAGACAAAATAGATGAGGAAGAAAGATGGGGAAGAGGAAGTCCTCAATATTGAGTGAATATCCTTAAAGGAAGGAAGTAAGTTCAGAGAGTATAATGTGAAACTCATCACAGAGAGTGAGCTGACACAGCAAATAATTTAGGGTAAAAACCATACTAATCCTCAGCAGTCTGTTACCAGTGAAAGACCAGTGAAGACTGAAAAGGGGACATGGGTCTGGATGAGCTTAATTTTAGGCATGTAGGAGCCTGCATGCTATGAAGGTCCTCATTAGTCAGTGGGAAAAGATGAGCATCTACAGAGTGTGGTAAGCAGCTGTATTGTCCACATCCCCCTACTGATTAGAGAGGGGCTGGGATCAGCACGCTCCTGACTCGAAAGCAAAGCCTCCTTGGAAAACGGAGTTTCTCTGCTTCCTGCTCTGTCCCTGTTTATGGGGAAAAAAGAAAAAAGGTACTCAAGGCTATTACCCTCTCCATCCCAAACACCTCTCACCCTAAAGGACAGGTTGGAGGACATGTTAATCACAGAATTAGTCTGGAAAAGGAGGTCAGTGCCCTGTTCCTTCAGACAAGCTTGTATCACACTGCTATGAAGTTCCTACATCTGTCTGGTGGTCCTGGAGCAATGACTTCCTTCATTTTTCTTTACCTTTTTTTAGGATGACAGGAACTGTTCTGTACCCCTGCCTGGTGATGGCTTCATCCTGGTGAAGAGGAAGGTTTGTAACTAGTCTGTGCCTGGCTCCTTGCAGTTAGTGTGCATTTTCATTTCAAGGAAATCCTGAGATATCCTAAAGCACTTGTAAAGTAAAAATCACAGTGGTAAAGGTGCAGCTGGTTTTCTTTAGGGGATACACTGTATTTTAGAAAACATTTTGCACATCTCACACATTCTGGCTTTCTTAAATTGGACATTTATTAGTTATAATTGTTATATAATTCACTGATACTTAACAAAATATACTCCTGGCAAACCACCTAATCAACTGCCAACACTTTGGGCATGGAAGCAATCAGGAATGAGTGTGTTCAGAGTCTGGGATTTTCAAGCAACAGCAAGAGAGTCAGTCACCTAATTAAAGTGAATGGGAATGAGGCATTTATATCTTTCAGAGCAGCTCTAAAGATCCCAGACTTGTTTTCTTATGGGTTCAGCCACAGATGTTCTTATCTAATTCTGGATGCTTTCCATTTTCTCTCATTTGGGTGCCTGGGAAGGGTCAATCTTTATGCCTGATGTTCTCAGAGTCTTTATCACCTCTCTATCATCACTCATTCAACACATTTTCTAAAGGATTTTCCTCACTTACCCTTACGCTCTTTGGTCAGAGTGTTTAAGGCCATGGGGATGACTTGATCTTTGTAAGTGTGCTCCTTCACTGCCCTCTTTAAATTTTAATGTACATCCATTGGATGTTTCTCAGGGAGCTGAGTATTATTGATTGTGTGATCTTATAATGTACTTTATGTAAAAAAAAGAAATCTCTGTCTTTAGTTCTCCCTCTATCCCTGCTGGTTGGAAGTAATTGTAAGTTATTAAAAGGGAAATGGAGTTTCTCTGAAATAGAGAGATATTTCCAGTACTTCGCTGTTAATCTAACTTATTGATATTGGTTCTTTATGACCAAGTCTTTTTTTATAAGCATGGTTATCAAAAAACAGCTTCTTCCAATACTTCTGATGCAGCAGAAATTGGGGTGAGATTTGGAGTTGGGCATTTATTTATTTGGCATGATAGGAGGAGCTTATGTCTTTGCAATATATGAAGATTAAACCCAGGACATTTAATATTGATGACTTAGATTCAATGCGGGATTTTTATGTTGTTTTTTTTCAAGAAAATATATATGATTTCAACTTCTGTCCTCTGTACTTCCCTTAGAAAGAGACAAAACTGAAAAATGTAGGTAATTTTTTTAAAGCCGCAGAGGGAAAGAAGGTTCTTAGTACTTCTCAGGAAGTCCATGATGTCTTTCAGGACTGGGTCTTTTTTTGAGTTATCATGAAAATTACAGATGTTTCTCTTTTTCTGCAATTCTGAGATGGTATCAATGCTGATGACAGTCTCCCTTCTCTGCCTACTGTAACATCTGCCAGGGGATGAAGTGAGATGGTCTGAAACTCAGCTTTGTAAAATCTCAGCTGGTTCTCCATCCTCTGGAGTCGTATTTCATCAGGGGATAATGGAATTCAGGTTCTTCCTCCCACCCACTTCCTTCCCACCACCTTCTCTGCTTATTCAAACCTCAGTGTGGACTATTTTGAAAACTGTTATGACAGTGCTACGTTCCTATGAGCTCCACTCACAGTGCCTTGTTATACATGGTCTAAAACGCAACTAGAAACTATTTTTCTACTAGTTTTTAAAAGTCTTTGACATCATGATATATGTTATTTCTGGTGACATTCTGATGTGTTATAACTGTTTGAAAATACTTGGTGTTAGATGTAAATTCTCCATTATACAGTCATAATGTTTTTATTTCTCTTAATTCTGCTTTTGTCCTTTTGATTCCAAAGGCTAAAGCACCATTCTGGAATAGGATTTTTTCAAACTGCATAGTTTATAGATTTATATCATTCTGGATGCTGTATGGTAGCCTGTTGACAGGCTTTCCACAAGGCTCAACTGAGCAACTGATGGCACAGCATTTTTAACTTATTTAATCAGGAAGTCAAGAATGTAGTCTAATGTGCTTCATCCGTGTGTTTTTATTAAATGTGTCTTTAAACATTAAGCTGATGATCAATGCCTTCAGAAAAACCTGTGCATTTTAGACTTGTGTGGTTTAACGCCAGTTGGCAACGAAGCACCACACAGTCACTCGCTCACCCTCCCCCCCCGGTGGGATGGGGGAGAGAATCGAAAGTGCAAAAGTAAGAAAACTCGTGGGTTGAGAAAAGAACAGTTTAATAATTGAAATAAAATAAAGTATAACAACAACAATAATAATAATAACAATAATAATAAAAATGTAATGAAAAGGAAAACAAGAGAGAGAAAGAAAGGAACAAAACCACTCGCAGACCGATGCCCAGCCTGTTCCCGAGCAGCGGTCACCACCCCTTGGCCAACTCCACCCAGTTTATATACTGATCATGATGTCACATGGTATGGAATACCCCTTTGGCCAGTTTGGGTCAGCTGTCCTGGCTGTGCCCCTTCCCAGCCTCTTGTGCACCTGGCAGAGCATGAGAAGCTGAAAAGTCCTTGACTAGTGTAAGCACTATTTAGCAACAACTAAAACATCGGTGTGTTATCAACATTGTTCTCATCCTAAATCCAAAACACAGCACTGTACCAGCTACTAGGAAAAAAATTAACTCTATCCCAACTGAAACCAGGACAAGACTAATACATACAATTTGGACAGTATTTTTGTTCTTGCATCCTCTTCAGAAGATAATAAAAACAAATGCGAAGATGAAAGGTTCATCTTGTCTTCTAGAATCAGATTGTCATTAAGTGCAACTTAGCCCACCTCGATAGTAAATTAGACACCATGTGAGGACCCAGTCCCCATTTTAATCAGCTTTGAAGACCATCATGGGGAAAGGAGGTAGTTATAGGTAGGTTGACTTGATCAGTCAAATGAGCGATTCAGCAGCAAACTTCAGATTAATGAAAATGAAAAATATAAGGTGTCATGAAGCTTTAATGTGTATGAACAAAGCCTGATGCCATGGAGTGAGGAAGTAGCTGGAAATAGTGGAAATTATGGAAATAGTTCTGGAAAGTCTTATACAAGCACTGTATGTATTGAGACATTATAGAGAACCCAGAGAAGTGTAGGAAAACTAGTCAAGCCACAGAAACTAATAATGAAGACTGAAATTCTCAAAGCAGTACTGTGCATTTAAAAAATGGATTTGGGAAGAGTTTTGATGGTGCTTCTGTGGATAAAATCCCTCCAGTATTTGAAAATCTTAATCAAATTTTCTGAAGTAAGTTGGATAAACAATGGCCAAAATAAGATATAAGAATAGCCTATATTCTCACATATGATGATAAATACTAGATAGAAACATCAAGATGGACTAAATCCATAATGAGGAATAAGATGATGACATCCAAAACAGAAAAAAAGGGATTTTTATTGTTTTTTATTCAGATAATGAGACATAGCTCAGCCATAAAACCTTATTACCCTCTCCAATGGAGCTTCAACCATTTATCATAAGATTTTTAAAACTAGTTAGGACAAAATACTAGAAAATATACCGCAGGGATTCTTCCTGCTTTAACGACAGAGTAAATAGTGAGTCATATAGTCTTTGTAGTAGCCAAAACCTCATTCACCTATCTGGGTGTTCTTTCAAATACTGCAACTCTGATAATTTCTTTGATAGTAATAAAAAATGAAAAAAGTAATTTATCATTCTTTTTTGATACTATTTTATTTGCAATAATAGTAAACCCATACTGAACTTTCTTTCATCTCTGGGTCAGATGGTCAACACCTTCACCCCCATTCCCTCTACAGTAGGCCATTAAAATCCATAAATGGATCCCACTGAAATGGAAGAGACTTTAAATGTACCTTGGAAGGTTCATGTATTTGGAGTCAGAGACACCAACAGAAGAAACTGGATCTTGAATCAAAATAAATATCTAAGCAAAGCCATAGCAAGGTATTCTGGTCCCTAGAGCACCATTTTCTCTCCTCTCATAGGTGGGGTTGTAAACATATCTGAGTATAACCATACCTTCTCCTTTCTTCTGCACTGTGTTTATCTTTCTATCCTCTCTGAAAGCAACTGTATTAAGGCTTCACAGATATATTTGCCTCACTGTGGGAGATTTTCTTACCTATTCTTCCTACAGCTCTGCCTAGATATTTAACTATAGGTAATAGCATAAGGAGTACAAAGGAATATCTCTTGAATTTCAGAAACACACTTAAGTGCTTTGCAGAGAAAATGTCTCTGCTGGGCTATGGTCTACTATTTCCAAAGTTCAAGGGGAAGAAAAATAATGAAGAATTGTACCTTTGTTTAATTGAAGAGCTGCAGCAACTTTTATCCTTAAAGCTAGAAAGAGCCTTCTGTAAACCAACCAATTTGTCAAAAAACCCTATCATGAGTATTTATAGACAAATCACTATATGAAAATTACTGTGCCCCACTGAAATCCATAATGAATTTATCAGTGAAAAATAGTGGTTGTTTGGCCATACTGATGATTATTTCTAGTGTGATCAGGTAGGGCTTGCCTGTGCAGAGCTGTATGCAGGCATTTGATTCAGCTATTGAGCACCCAATCTAGTGAAACTACTGAAGGCAGATGGGTACTATCTTTTTCTCTGTCTTTTTTGTGTGTGTGTGTGTGTCTTTAAAGGGTGATATTGCTATTAGTCCTTGTTTCATTTCTAAAAGCTATGTTGATGTATTGGTCAGACAGGCAGTTTCAGCACTGCAGTATTAACTAAAGAATGCCTGCACATGTTTTCTCTCTAGTGTTATCATTATTGCAGGTATGCAGCTTGGCCATTACTCAAAAGTACAAAGGAACTTATTCTAACAGTAATATATTTTGACTTAACAAAACTAAAGCAGTAAAATTCAGATTGATGTACATGATACAAAAACTTTGTTGTGTTTTTCTAACAGAAAAACTAATTGAAGAAATGAAGACATTTGTAGGTAGCTTACAAAGAATTCGTGCTTGCAGGCAGAATTAATTGGCAGAATACTTTATGATGTGCCAATATATTCAGATGCAGCAAAGTGTTCCATACTGGTAGAGCTCTGCCACATTTCCAGTGCCTTCCCTGTCCACAAAAAGCTCTTGGTAGCATGGTGGTTTTCATTTGGTCTGTATGTTTCAAAAATAAATTCTCATGCCATTTCTAGAAGTAAGAGAAAATTCTTTTAGGGCATGTATTTCATTTTAAGGATGCAAAGTGAATTGTAGGCTTGAATTAAATGCTATTCTACAGCAAAGGCTGTTCAGCATTTCTCAGGCTTGAGCCCAGAGAATCAAAAGTTTTGAAAGCATTTTGTAAAAAAGGAACCTTGGCTTACTAGAGAAATAGGTCTGACACTTCTCTTTCTATACCTGCACACTCACATTCATGGTGGCAAGTGCAGCAAATTGCTTATGTAAAACACTGATAATCAACAAGGTAATGACTGTGGCTTTATCCCTCTTTAGTGTAATTTGAGGCAGTTGAGAATACTACCCCACATAATTAGACAAGTTTTGGCTGTAGAGACAAGCACCCTGCAGACTTCAGTTTGGGCACCTGTGCCCCTGCTTCTCATTTTTTATATTATTGCAGACTTACCTTTTGAAATAGTTACAGCAAAACTTTAACTTTCTACACCACCAGGTCAATGCTGATTTTTTCAAAATGGCCTAAAGGCTGTTGGTGTCCGGGCTTCACTTCTCACTTCCTTATTCGGAAATGTTATCAGTCCTACTCTAAGATGTCCAACTGAGGAATGGGAATCATGTTAAAAAATGTACACTCATCTTAGGTATCCCATTTAAAGCTGTCTGGCTAGCTTTTTCAGCATAATTAGCATTTTCTGTCATTTAATAGATTCAGATTGGATCACTGACCTCACTCACAGCTGTGAACGCTCAGCACTTTGCAGTTTATTCAGTACAGTCTTAAATTGCCACACATAAAATAGCAATGCACAATTAGTGGCCGCCTACAAAAACTTTGGTTTATAACTTGTCTGGAACAGCAGCAGCAGCAGTGGATGCTGGATGCTGCAGCAGTGGCAGGACATGTTGGCAATATAGATACTGCCAAAGCACTGCTTTCAGAGCTAGAGCCGTCTTTAGTCTTCCACTAGCCCTATTCTCCATTCAGTGGCACCCTCAAACTCCTGCAACAGGTGAGACAGAAGTCTCATTGGCATCCCCTCTGTTACTTGACAACTTAAGTGATATGCCCAGATTGAGCTTTTTCTTTATACTGAGTGAGAATGAGGTGAAAATAAATGTATGGTCATTTAATAACTATGCTTGAGTGACCTAAATTGAAATTACTCTGGACCTTAATATTGGTATTTCTTTACTTCTGAGTGCTCATAATCCTACCAATTATTCTTTAAGAGAGTAATTTATATGCAATTTTCTGAAGTTTTAAGAAGCATCCTGAAGTGTTGACTCCTCTGTCCTTTCAGTCCCTAAAAATCACATGGTATCAAAGTGAGGCATGAAGGGCATTGCCTTCCTGGACCTACATCACTGGAGCCAAGTGGCAGCAATAGCCATCACGCCTGCTGCACTTGCAGGCCATGAGGGTATCTTGGGTCTATTTTAGGCTTCAGAGACGTTCAACGGGCACAGTTTCTTCTGCAGCCTCCTTGGCTTGTTGAGTCCTGTCACAGCCACTCCTGCTTGTTTCTTTCAGTCCTACCACTTAACTGTCACTGTCACATTCTCCTTCGTGGACTAGTTTCTTTCAAATCCTGTGGATGCTCCTCCTCATTGCGGGCCTGTACTCACCCATCACACTCACCATTTTAGTCACAGTCTTTTTCTCCAAATGGTCTCTAATGACAGTCTTGCATTTTTTTCCCCAAAACTATTTTCTCATCTGTACTATTGATGTCCCCTCTGCTCCATTCTGGCCAGCTAGCAGCACTGACCCCCTTTCCATAGTTCTCCATGAAGTCTCCATCTCTATTTTCCTTGACTCTGTTTCTTAGTCCTAGAAGATTGAGCTGTGAGAGCCTCGAGCATGCTGATTAAATGGTAAATGTCTCAAGCATCCCTGGGTTTTGGGAATCTTAACTTCTGATATTGAAAAAAATCTCTTCTGTGCACACTTAACATCAATTTTTCAAAGGCTTATATGTTAGATAAATTTCTCTGCAGATGCTAGAAAATGTGTTTTCAGTGCAGACAGTTCCACCTGCCATATTTCAAGTACCTGGCTTAAAGCATTGGTGTTTCAGAGTTTCTTAAAATAAGAACTGCCAGTGTTTTTAACACAGGCAAAATACTTTTTCAGAAACACCTAAAGCATTTTGTCTAAACTTGCTTGCTAGCAAATTCATCATGAGGTGGTTAATGGCAAGGTAGAACTTCAGCCCCAAGTTGGACGGTATTATCAACATGATTTCATAGTCAGGAGTATTAAGCAACTCTAATGATAGGAAATTATCATAAGAGCCCTCTGGCTCTTTCATCTCATCCCTGTGATGTGATTCTGCCCATAGATTTACTGAAAGAAACAGGAAGGAAGAGGCAGTTGGTTAAAGGGCACCTTGTCATTCACCAGGCTGGCATTTGCTCTGTATTGTCTGACATGATTTAAATGGAGCAGTCTCCACTGGCCACCAAAGGGATGCGCTAGCCTATGTGTTAAACTTGCCTGCTGCAGGATGCAAAGAGAATTCATCCCACATGCTCATTAAATTGAGTGCTTTAAAATCTGCACTTTCACTGGACATTTAGTTTATGCTCTCTTTAAGGATGACTGAGTTGAACTCAGCCTGAAGGTGAAAATCGTCAGTGACTCATACTGTTTCTCTGAAGCTATGCACTTGAACCTGGATTTACAACAAAATGGCTGATGCATGCCTAGTAAGAATGGTTTGTGCTTTAGAGAAAACTAAAGAGTGCCCCACAGTCAATATATGCCAAGCTGTATATGCCATGGAGCAAAATTTTTTAGTAGACACTTCCTCTGATTCAGATAATTTCTCTGCACACTGGAAATCAAATTCATCCATACTGCTTTTCTGTACCAGAAAGCATTTTTTTTCAGGGGGGAGAAAATAGTTCCTCATTCATCTTAGGCTAAGTGTTGGATTTCTCAGCAGTCACGTAGCAGTTACTTAAACAGCATAATTGTCTGATTTTTATTATTTGATGGCAAGTGAAAATGAGGAAACAACAGGAAACAAGAAAATAATAAACATAAAAACTATGCCAGTGGTGTATCGAATTGAGTGGCAATTTATAGTTGTCTAGTACTGAAGGGTATAATGATACTTTTTGTTTCAAAGCCAAGAAAAGTTAAATAATATTTATCTGATTAAGTGTTAAGCAAGATTATCTGCCAAGACACAGTATTTCATTTAAAGGAAGTACCCTGGTGGCACTAACAACAATATCAATTATAGAAATGTTAGTAACAACAAAAACATTCAATTTCCCAACAAAGGTCAACAGTAAATCTATCTAAAATATGTAAGGCTCATAAAAGTAATGGGTTTGCAACTGTGATTGAAACAGATGTTCACAAAATCAGCATTTAAACATGAAGACACCATAAAATAAACGAAGACAGGATTAATTTAACAAGTTATCTCAAGAGCAGCATAAGGAAAATGAATGAACAGTTACTTATACAATTCAGGATTTTTTTTTCCTGTAAGGTAACTGAAAACAGAACTGAAAACATTGGGTCAAATTCATTCGCTAGATAAGGTTGCTGACAGCAGTATAGGTCTGTGTGTGCAGCCAGGGGCAGAATCTGGTGTGTTGTATCAAGAAAGAGAGCTGCCATTAATAAAATTGTCTATCCTGTTGTTGTGTAAGAATGGAAAGCAAGCCTAATTCTCTCTGCACAAGTTTCATATTGACTCAGGTCCTCCAACAGCATAGGTCCTTACTGACATAACTTTTAGGAAGGCAGAAGTCAGCAGAATCGGATCACATTTTTGCAGAAGAGCCTGAAACATTTCAGTGTCTTCAAATTAAATCCATCTGGCCTCTCTCTTGAGGACACCTATTTTTTTAATCTAAATGTTAAGCAACAACTACAGAGACAGCCTATATTTTTTCATGACCTCTTCATCTTTTCAATCCCTGTTTACTTACATATTATTTCCTTCCTTCCTTCCTTTGGAAAGACAGACGGACGGACGGACGGACGGACGGACGGAAGGAAGGAAGGAAGGAAGGAAGGAAGGAAGGAAGGAAGGAAGGAAGGAAAGAAGGAAGTGGGGGGAGAGAGAGAGAAAGAGAGAGAGGAAGAGAGAGGGAAGGAAGGAAGGAGGGAAGGAGGAACAGAAGAAAAAGAAAGACAATGAAGGAAGGAAGAGAAGAAGGAAGGGAGAAAAGGAAGTAATACTTGTCCTTACTTATTTGAACTACATAATCATGTATTGGAATACATTCTTGTCAGCTGTTTCATCCTTTGTCATCCCTCTCTAATGTGCCTATTTGAAGGGGTAATCTGGCATTCGACTCCCAAAAATTCAGGAACTTTCAAAGAAAGGACCAAGGTTCTGATCAAAGGTTTCTGTCTATTTATATCATGATCATGGTGCAAGCTTTTAAATGGGTTTAGACTGACATCTGAAAGCCGCAATTGGTTCGGAATGCTACAGTGCCCCACAAAACATTAGTTTTAACAAACCAATAGTATGCTACATTTCGTAATTAACAGTAAACTAATAAACTATGTCTAATATTATTTTAATAAACACTTCACATACACTACTGTCCCTTTTTGTTTACTTTTAGCACCAAATTCAATACTGAGGTTACTTTTTTTGTCTAATTGACAATTTTTCCTTTAGTCTGACAGAATTCTAATAGGAGATGCTGGTAGAATGGCTCCCTTCCTAACCCCAAACTCTCTGTTGTTTATTTTTGCTACATATATTGTTCTGAGGATTAACAAAGTAGTCTTTGTGAATCACAAGCAATGAAGGTACCACTGTTTGGGATTCACAGCACTCTAACCTGTAGTAAGTAAAATACCCTTTTTCCTCAGTGTAAAAGCAAGAGTTTTAGCTTTAATGACTTACAAATTCATACATGCCTGATTTCTTTCCATAGGAGAATGGTTACATGACCTGAGAAATTAACATGTCTTAGTACAGATTGCCACAAAGCCAAATTCACAAATAATGCAAAAGAAATACAAAGGTATTTCTTGCCCAATACCTCTGGGCAAGGTTCACCTAATCATGATATATATCCAAGCCTACAATCCCCTTTTTACTGAGGCAGTAAGTTTTGCTGGAGTGTAGACTGATGACTTGGCACATGGGGTTTCCTTAGTACTGTATTGGGCTGTGTCTGCAGGCCTCTGTAATTATCTGTCTGGTACATTGAAAATTGCTGACTCTGTGAGCTATTTCTTAATCCATTGATGTTTCTCCAATTTCGGATAGTGTCTTTAGCATATTTTATGTAAGAGGACTTTTCCAAAAGTAGTTCCTGAAATATCTGTCAGGAGAGTTTAAAGTTATTTCTTCATTGAAAGATTCCATACACAACCCAGGTCTTTTAAGCTTTTTATAACATACTTTGAAAAGGAGCTTGAAGTAGCAGAATATACAAAACCAAGCAACAATATGCTAATAGAAAGAGCACAGAAGTATCTCACCTTAGGAAGCGATTCGCTGCTTCAGTATTCAAAGCATACACCTAGTGCATATTTACTCAGTAATTGAACACTCAGTGGATGAAGCCTTAATTTAACATCAGCATTGGATTCTCTTCATAGTTAACTTCTCTTATGAAGGGGGTAAGCATTCTGCTGAAGGATGTGCACCTATTGGCTTGACTGTGATGTTAACTTGATGTGTAGAAAAATAACTTTAAAAATGGCACCAACTGTAAAGTGCAAGCCTATGTGAGTTAAAAAAAGGTTGCTATTTTATAGGCCACAGACACACAAGTTTCATAGTCCCTCTCTTTATTTTTTTAAATACTTTTAAAGTAATTAAATGTGAGACTAATTTTGGAGAGCAATTTGCACTAAAGATATCATTCTAACAATATTGTAACTTTCCTCAATGGATACTTTTGTCTGCCATGGTTTTTTTTAAGACACAAGCAGCTTGTATTTAACATTTAAATAATATAACTATTATGTACTTCATAACACAAAAGCAATCAGAGCCTTCTGCTGAAAGCAGCTCATCACATTTAGCCTCTAAAATGAAGGGCAGTCTTTCACGTCTTCAGCCATAACTTCACACTTCTTAGTGCAAAGTGTGTTTCAATCTTGTGCCCATCAGAATTTTTTACACATCTTGTTTTTCTCATTTGGACCTTGGAAAGCTAAGAGTTATGTGTGTTTATGGTCACCACCAGGCTAACTGCTGGGATTTCTCAAGCTTCATTGGCAAGCATTAAATGATTTAGTCATATGGTTTAGTTTTAGGTAGTCCTGTGAGGAGCAGGGAGTTGGACTTGACGATCCTTATAGGTCCCTCCCAACTTGAGATATTCTATGATTCTATAATTCTAAATGCTTGTTTGGTCTATTCTTTCTCCTTTTAATCCTTGGAGGGGTACAAGACAGAAAAGAAAGTGTCTGAGGTTATTCAGTGCAAAATATTCTCTACTATTCTCCTTGGCCTCCAACAAACTTGTTTGTAAGGGTCAAGGGGAGAGCTACAATTTTACCTTCTTGCTGCTAGCAGCCTTTGCTTCCCTTCCCTCGTTCCCTCAGCAATGAGGCAGTTATTCTAGTTCTCAAACTTTCAGATTTTTTTCCAAAAATATCCTTTCTTCTCTGTAATACTCATTTCCTTCCAACCTCTGGTCTAGTCCAAAGCTCAGCCTCCACTCCCTCTTCAATATACCTATTTCCACTTGGAATAAATCTGGCTCTAGCAAAGGTGACCTCAGAGTCCTGTACACTTCTCTCTTCCCATATCCTGTACCTGGCTTCCAGCATGGACACCCGAAACCCCTCACTGCCCCCTTGCCTCTTAGACCTTTTGGTCAGAACTCCCTGCATGACCCCCTGCTCCAGGTCCTGGTATTCCTAGAGCTTCTTCTTAGAGATTAAGTAGAGATATTTAGGGGCTGAGAGAGAGGAAGGTAGCTTGCTCCATAGCAAGCCTTGCAGCACTGTAATTCCCTATGCCTTTCTCCCTGGCCATTGCCTCTGGCATTTGCTCCCCTTTGAACTACTGGAGACTCCCTGGGAGGAGGCTGCTGGAAGTTCTGCGTGAGTGAGGCATTCAGATATGGGGCTAGCAGTAATTCCCATTTCTCAAAACAATCCCTCTACTCAGCCAGAAGGTAATCTGGTAGGTTTTCATCTTGTCTTTGGATATTAGCTGTTGCTTGTGATCTTCTGATATCACAGCTTAAATAGGTAGGTTCTATGTGAAGGACTTTCCAACCTGGCAAAAGATAATAACCCTGCTATTCAACAAAGTGCACTTTGTAGCTTGCATAGCAACACAGGCATTTGAAATGAAAGCCCATTGTTTGGAAAGCATAGGTTTTAAAAGCTACTACACCCCCCTCTGTGTTGTAAGAATTCAAAGTAAATATTGACACTTTTGGCATTTTGCACCTTCTCATCAGAAATAAAGGAAAAAGCTAAACCCACATCAGTTTATTTTATTTTCAGTCATGTACAAGGTTATGATTTCTAATTACTTTTGTCTAGTGGTGCAGCTTTTCTACTGGAAGATTCCTGGCTATTCTTTTGCTATTAGTTTTAAAATGTTCATCGTCTGTCTGTTTAGTGATGTTCACCCCTGATGCCTTCAGAAATCCCCCCACACCTTTTAGCTAAGGGATAAGTCTGAATAGCTAAGAAAATGTGAAGCCTGCAATCTATGGAAAACATTGCAAGTAAACTGGACTGGAAACAATTTTCCCTGCTGTGCATCTTACTGAGACAGTAGCAGTATCTTCTGTTCTTTACCAGTGTAACACTAGCGTCTTTGACAAGTGGTTTGTTTGTTTCAAGGAGAAGTAGCCCAAAGTCAGGAAGGATTTTTTGAACACACAGCACTCATTTTTATGCCCTTTATCTCCCAGATTTTCCCTAACATTGGGCCGCAGAATACATCCTGTGTAACCATATGAATACAGGACAGATGTGATATCCAGAACTCTCAGGCTGGCTGCTGGTGTGTGTATCAGCAGCACTAAATCCCTCTCTGTTTGATTTAGATATGTATGTTAAATCATGGCTAGCTCCCTGTTGTTTTATCAGAAATTCTATACCAAACCTCAGCAACTTATCTGGTGGAAAGTACAGCTGAAACCACTACACTCTTTGAAAGACCTTCCTGTGAGTATTGGCTATTTTTCCACTGAAAAGTTGTTCTGCTAATGAAATGTTTCATCATATTTGGTGCTGGGTTGCTGCCCTCAAACACAGTTTTGTGGGAGGATTTGAGGGTAACAGCAAGAAAGAGTAGGTGGTAAAGAGAACAGCAGTTTTTTGTCAGTGTGCCCTAAGCCTTGAATGAATTGCTTGGAGCTATTTCAGGGGAATCTTTATACAGAGCCTTACACAGTTTGGAATTGCAGTTTTCATCCTCACCGTTAGTCCCCCAAAGCAAAGCCCAGCTACTCAGGTGGTATGAAGCGAGAATGTTGTATTTCCTCCTTACAAAAGTAGTTTGAACATTAAGTTTGGCATTCTCTCCTAGAACTATCTGCTTTCTAATACCAATTTGTTGTTCTGTTCAGCATGGGTTGTCACAACAATGTCAACATTATAACTGTAAAACATAATTGAGCCTGTGAAGTTTTTCCAAAATAATGTCATTCAAGTCAGATCATCTGCTATGACAAACAGTATTTTCAGTCGTTTGGCCACCAGTGTTTTCATTCATTTTATGATGCCTCCTTGTAGCATCGAAAATAACTCTCTGTTATTTCTATATTGAACTTCAAGTGCATGTCTGTTGGAGGTGGTTCAGACTGTTCTTTTGGGGTAGTAGAATATATCCATAGCAGGATAGCAGAACACTGGTGACTGATTTTTGTATTAATGGTTTTCAAACAACTGGCTGGGTTTTGCATGCGAGTAAAATGTCGTTGTTATTCCATGACCAAAGAAACATCTTCCAGAATCCCCAAAATATTAGAATTTCAGCAATAACTTTCCCCCAGAATTAATGCTGTAGAATGAATGGTTGTGATGTCACCAGAAAAAATATAGCAAAAGATGTTTAAGACTAGAACTTTTATCTAGGCCTTTGTTCCACAAAAATAGAGAAAGAGTGCTGCAAGCATACGTGTCCTGGTTTTCAAGCCATGAACAAGTGTCGTCTTCAACACTGTTCCTGAGTGTACTGTCCATAATGAGACTATAAAAGGATGGTTTTGCTTGTCTTTTATTTCATTCTAAATGTTTCACTTGAGCTGTTGCTAATGTGGCAATCATGTCCTGCAAGTGTAAAAAAGGTTGCTGAGCGCTTCTGGTTGAATACAAGGAAGATACTCTTTTGCTTTTGGTCCTTACGTCTGTCTTAGCTTTTTATTTAGTTTTTAGTCAGTGGAGCCAAATTTTGAAATTTTTTCTTTTTTTTTCCCACTCTGAACTACCTCCAGAACATCATGTTCTGCAAGTTACAAAGGCTCACGTCCTCCCACTGAAAAAAATGTTGCCAAGGGTTCATTGTCTGATTCCAGCAGCTCATTCTTACTTCTGTGATGCCCTCTGCCTTTTCAAATGAACCACCTTCAGTTTCCTAGGCAGAACAATTATGAAGCAGCAGTCTCTGCAGTGCTACGGAGCCCAAAGAGGAAAACTGTGACTTTGCCACCAGCCCTAAAAAATGGGCAGTGCAGACAGGAGTCACTCTACGTTTCTTTTTTTGTCCCCAGTTCAGGGTAAGCACTGCGCACTAAGCATACCACTCACGCAGCCCTGGCCCAGCTAGACCTGCTGCTGTGGGAAGCCCTGTCAACTCTCCCTACCTGTCCCTTGGGAAAAGGTAACCTGAGAGGAGCCCTTCTCCACTCCATTGCTTCCTAATTGCCAGAGGAATAAGAGGACTTCTTAAGGCATCCTACTTTCCTGGGAAAACCATGCTTCAGCTCATAGATACATGACTTAAGTCGAAGATACATGGCACCCACACACATCTTTTCTGCCTGCTGTATTTTTGACCTGTGCTTACAGCCGGCCTGCCTGCCTCCATGAACACTACAGCCCTCAGCAAAGGCCCTACCCCTTTGTGGCACAAGTTTGTTTCCTATCAGGAAGCAAATAGTCTACAGTCTGTCCGGGCTGTAGCTCTCTGCCTGGCTTTAAATCCTAACAGAGGACAGCTCCTGCAAAGTGTGCTCATATTTCATTGGCAAGGAGCAGCAAGTAGTCAGTATGATATATAATGCATGCTAGATCTTTTTTTCACCTAAAAATATTGTCATGCACTCTCATAATTTTATAATACACACAAGAGTATATTTTGGATGTGTCTAGGTGATAATAAAAGATGTTTAACTTATTTTATCCTGCAGGAGACAAGCAAGATCTGTTGAGTTGAACCAAGGTTGATCAGGAAACATGTACAAAAATGCAGCCACAAGCAGGATTCAGAGGCTGTGAGGCTGCACGTTCATTTTCATTCCAGTAACTTGGCGTGCATGCTGCATAACAAGGGACACTAGTTGCAGAAGATCTACAGACTGCTTAGACTCCCTGTAAAAATGTGTCTGTTATACAAAATGTAAAACATTTTAGAAAATATTTTTCAAGAAAAATCTTTCATTCTAGCTATGTGTGTTTTTATGGAAATGCAGGTAATGCAAAAATGTGTTGCCAGCAATGCCAGTTCATCTTTTTTCAGATTTAGTCTCTAACATTTAGGATCCCATATAGGTATCTTGTAGCAGTAACTATTTTTATAGTTGTAGGGAACTGTCTTTTTGAATTAGTGATTTGACTTCAAAAATGCTTTAGGTATGGCAAAGATGTACTACGAATTCAGCAGTTAAGATGCAAAATACATCACTGAGATAGATTAGGAGATGGTGAAGCCTATTTTTCTGTCATTACACAGTTCATGAACCTCCTGTCCCACAGTAGTCCCACAAAATTCTTCAAAGTTACTTACAGGTTAAAAAATGAACATCAGACTATGATCCTTTATAAACAAGCAGACTATATTCTGGTACATTGAAGATGATCCTGTTTCCCAAAGAGATCCTTTTTGTTTAATGGAGACAGGGCAAAGTAGAGCACTGCTCAGCTGGCGAGGTTACAGCACTGACCAAAGGGCACGTTTTCTCCACAGCACAGTCTGCAGTCCTGTTCCCACAGCCGGCAAGATGAGAGGAGCAATGGTTTTTTGTCACGGTTTTCTCTCCATGAGCTCGATTTCTTTCCTAGAGAAAGCACAGCAAAGAAGAGGGGAAAAAAGTGGGAGGTGGATGATGTACAGCCAAGCTTTATTAGGACAGGGCTAGGACATGTACTTGGATTTGGCAGCTGAAACATGCTTTCAGGTCCCCAGCACAAAGCACCACAAATCTCACAGCATGTAACAGCACTTCAGACAGACGTCGATTAATGTCAAACTGATGTGAAACAAAAAGCTTCTTTTCAGTTTGTCAGATGATGACTTTTTGATTTGGGCTGAGCTGGCCTGAAACAAAACATTCTGTTCTAATTTTTCTCATTTGAAAATAAACAATCTTTCCTCCTTCCACGGCAACTTCCAGGTTTTTTTGCTATGGTCATTTATTGAGCCTGGTTTTATCACCTACAACAAGCCAGTTAGACAGAAAATACGTAGCCATCTCCAGTTTTTTAATTGTAGAAATCTTTGACTAACATCATCATAAGACATACGTTTAGACTGCAAATGATGGAAAGCCCTCTGGAGATGATGGAAAGCCCTCTCCTCTGCCCACTCTGACTTCCTGATGCCACGGAACATAATCTGATCTGCACAGCTTGACCAAAAGCTCAGCAGGCCTGGGGTATAACTTTAAAATGCCACTTTGAATCAAATCCATGGATCAGAAAGTCCTCCACAAATCACAGTGTTTTGTTCTTCAAAACAGGCTTGATAATAGTGTTGCTCTTCACTAAAATTGCAGTAGAAAAAAAGCATAGAGCTACAGT
>NW_008825114.1:11260642-11263634 GCF_000699105.1 Pygoscelis adeliae
CCTTACCCTTAAGATAACTTAGGAGGATAGATTCCTTACAATACGAGAAACACTTCTGTTCCAAAATCACTTAGGCACTACAAAAAACTGTAATTTGTGTAATTCTGCAACACATTTCACAATATACATAGGAATATGCAGCCACATATTTAATCAGAGAAACAGCAAGAGAATGTGCCACATGTGTGAATTGTGGCTAAATCAGCATCTTCCTAGGAACTGTCATTGGCTGAGCAGTATTTAAACTCAGCAAAATTTTCTTCTTTTTGTTTCATGAAGCACTTCTGAACCCAGCTGAAAATATTCAAAAAATATTATAATTATCAGCATTCTCTACGTACCTTCTCCCAGGAATTCTCAGGTGTTGGTGTTTACAATTCAAGTTTTGAAAGTGGTCACCTATGTCACATTCGTTTTTTCTTCTGCTTGGAAAAACAAGAGTGTATATTGGTTAAATACCTTTCTTTGATAACAAATGTGTGTTTGACTGCCAGACCAGGCCATCTCCACAGGCAAAGCTGAAAATAGTCTGTATTTGCAGTTGAATAAAAGGCTTCATAGAACTACAAGTAATTGTGAAGATGTTCCTTATTTGGCTAGTAGCAGATTCAGGTAATTTTTGTCTATACAGAGTTTTGCCAGCCCTAGATTAAGTACCTGAATAACGTGGAAATGTTTTACACTGTGTAAAAATGTCACTTGGGTATAACTTAATTTGTGCATTTCTCTAGAACTAGGAGAAACATCAACATTGCATTAGAGTCAGGACAAATCTTTCAGTTCTTTTTCTGGCTAAACAGTCACAGTCTGATTAAGTTTTGCTTAAAGATTAATATAGCCTTTATATGTTTTGTGCAATATCCTTAAAAATAATAGTATTATACTATAATCTCAGTCTTTATCTGATTTTTCTCCTCAATAAAAAAGCAAAGTCTCCTAGAGTGGAGACATTATATAAATTGTACTGTTTAGTAATAGCAATGTTCATTATGAGAGGCTTAATTACGGTCATCATTTACAAAAAAATCAGTCTTGTCACAGAAAGCATAATAATGAATGTCTCTTGTTTAAAAATTAATGAAACTTTTTTTTTCTGAAGGTATGAAGTCTAGTAGTCTGCAGGGTGTCATCACTTTTATTTTCCTCTTTAAAAGAATTAATATTCATGAAAATTAGATTCCAAATAATTGCAAAATGAGAGTCTTTTTTATGCTGCAATTTGGATATGTTTGTTTATTTACATTTACAAAATCCAAAAAAGGGTACAAGAATAAAAGACAAATATTTTTAGTTATGCAGGAATTATTTTGTACACAGGACCAAGTTGTGCTCTTATTTACACTAGTGCAAGTAAATGACAAATTTAATTCTGTTCCAATTTACAGCAGAGTGGTTAGGAGCTTTCTTACTTCTAGTGACTAATACATAATGCGAGTAGCCTAAATTATAACTTACTGTGTGTTCCTCAAGGGAAGATGTGCTCTAGTGCAGAAGTCCCACGCAATGCCTATGCACAGGGCTTAAGCTCTGCTTATAGGTATGTGGCATAGGCTTTACAATACCTAGATTCATTAGGATTAATTTTAGCAAGTCAGGAGGATGGAAAACAGCTTTTAGCTTTCAGAAGAACTTATATTTTAATGTTTTTGTAGCAGGCTTTAGTTGATGTGTAAATTGAACCACAGCATTTCTAAAATAAAGCAATTTGTAGTGAGCTCACTGACATTTTACATGTCAGTTTTAATTCAGCAGTAGTAACTCTGAGTTTGGCAAAACATGGATTCTTCATTAAAGGAGGCATTTTGTCCTTAGCTAACCTGGCAAAGCAGGTTGGAGGGGCATACTTCTGAAACTTCATAAAAGTTAGCTGGCTGTGTTTGCTTCTTACAATCAAGAAAATAAAGAATATGGACAAAAAAAGTTGCTCCGTCATATCAAAGAAATGGTCTGTTTGTAACTAATTTTGTCTGTGAGGGTTGGCTGCGATCTCCTTTGGGACCACAGTCTACAAAGACTAGGCTCAGACTAGATTCAGAAACCTCTCACCCTTCCAGAATAAAGTAGCAAACAAAAAAAAACCTGCTGGCAAAGAAAAGGTTTTAGAAGCTAAAGTGTTAGGATAATTAAATGCATATTTCAGCAGTATTTATTTGGCATCGATTGGCTGAGGCCACTTACTGTGAAGAGTTGAATAGTTAATTCAAGTGCTAGGCATCTCCTAAAGGACATGACCTTGGGGTCATATAATTGTAACAGTAATTTATTTAGTTGAAGAAATGAATATGTTCTCAATTAGCTTAGCAGGTGTTATAATAACACTAGCGGGATTTATATTTGCTGATGTCACTCTGCTGTAAGGATAAAGTTGTTGGATCTGTTTGCCTGTATTTAGTCCCCCGGTTCATGATTCTTCATAGAAGGTTTGCTCATCCTGATGAATAGGTGTCCAATCCTAATGCTGCAGATATTGGCATAATCACTCAAGGGACCTGAGGGACATACACACAGCAGTAATACTGGCAGAAGACAGCGTTACCTACTTAAATCTTTCTCATGATGATTTTTTCCCCTGTTATGGATTCTAAGGCTTCTCAAACTTACTCCATAAATTGGTGCCTGATCTGAGATTATTCCACCATTGGGGCTCTTGGAGGTTTATCACAGATACATTATTCTGCTGGGATTTTTTTTTTCCACTGCTTTAATCTGCTGTCACTATAAAATGGGAAAGCAGTAATTCATTTGACTGTGCTCTACCTCAATACTGCTGCAATCCTCTGATCTAAACTTCTTAATGTATTTCTTTTAATTTTCAGATGTTGACACATTTTCACTGTTCAGTGGTTGGGGTACATGTCAAAGAATGTATAATAGTTGTAATCTACCTGTGATTTATGGAAACTTGCAATCTAGAGTTGTCCATTATCAGCAACTACCATCACAACTAAAGGAACCATCGGGATTTTGTAGGAATAGCTAAGGCCATTAAAAA
>NW_008825114.1:11263649-11273191 GCF_000699105.1 Pygoscelis adeliae
GAGTTTTTCTGCTTCATCTGTCTTTTGGGAAGCAGAAGAGTTAGTCTGTAAAGGCTTGCCGTGGCCAAGGCCAGGAGTGAGCTAGGCATCACTTTCTGAGCTCTACCAGGAGAGGTCTCTGCAGGACTCACTACTGCAGGAGGTGCCGGGCAGACCCCCTTTGTGTGGTCCCAGCCTTCCCCTCCGTGCTACGCCAGAGGGAAAAAGCACAGCACGCCCACGATGTATGTTCCAAATCAACTGTATCTAGTTTGTAGGCAGCTCAGTTTCATCAGATGCTACCATTTATACAAATTAGAGGCAGGTGAAGAAATCCTTTAGTGTTTAGAAACAGACTAATCAAGCTGTTAAGACAGGCTGGCTGAGTAGGTTTGCTTCATTTCTAATAAATAACAATCATGTGCCCCAAGAAACAGTTGAGTGAAACAAAAAAGAAGCGCATCTTCCTATGGTTCTCATTTGTAGTATTTCCTAATTATGCAGGGCACTTACACCTGTGCTTTAATCTCTTACTTATACACGTGCTTAAATATTTTATTGAGCAGAGCTGGATGTCACTCAGCCTGTGTAAGGAGGATTCCTTTAGTGCCTTATTTTCTGAGTCCCAGGGAATGTGCTCCCGCTATTTCCCTGCTTGTGGGAAGGCTACGCATGCACACAGCACTCCCACAAGTCAGAGGGGGTTTTTGCGGGGGGTAAGGAAACTTGTATGTTGTCAGTGGAGCTCCAGAGTGTATACCTTATAAAGCTACAAACTCCATATGATACAGAATATCTGTCCTTCAAAGTATGCAACAAACCTATTTGTGTTTAATTTTCCGTAGTATTTTGCAATCAGTGGCGGGGTTGAATTTTGCATATAGCTGTAGGTCATTTTGTAGCCAGTGTCATTTTACAAAATCTGTTTAAGGAAAAGATATTTTCAAATGAAGCTCATTTTTCTCCTTTTAAACCACAAAATTGTACAACTCTCTCTGCAGAGGCTTGGGAGAGGAGATGAGGAAATCAAAGAGCTGTTTAGTTCTCTTCAGTCTCAAGCTCCCTATTGACTAGGAGAATTGATGAGAAGAAAAACCCAGTGAGAAGTTTACAAGCATAATAGAAAATATTTTAGCAGCACTAAGTGGCATGTTTTCCATTTACTACTCAGTGTTTTGAAAGAAATTGATGTCAACAGTGAACAAGCAACTTTGATCAGGATACTTATGTTGGTGTTGGAGTATGGATTTTAATGGCTATCTATGGACACTGGGGCTTGGAAGTTGACTGTGATTTGCAAACAGGTTAAAACATATTCTTTGTGCCTTGAGTCCATTATGATATTTAATTGTAAAAAGGCAGTTTAGTGTTAGGAAAGCAATAATCCTAAAAAATTTCCTTTCTTTTCCGGTAGAGTCTCATCCCCTCTTAAGCACTGCAAGGTGTCAGTGATTTTCACTCTGTCCCAACTCATACTCTACTCAGTGTGTGAGGCCTCCTGTTGATGTAATGTCAAGGCCTTTGGACCAACACAAAGGCTATTGAATCTTACAAGTTAGTACGCACATCCGCCTTTAAATTAATTGACTTACTTGTAGTCTTTACAACAGCTGTGACAGTTACGGTTTGTTGCACTAAATGCTGTATTTTATTGATGAAAGCACATTTTTCTTCAGGGTTTCACTTCTTTGAATGGAATAATTTTGAAAAAGAATTCTTGTGTAGGTTATGAGTCCTGTTTTAAAGCAAATGCTGTAATATTCTACAAAAGCAGTCTGAAACACCAAGGTTTACTGTATGGAGTTTGCAGTGACTATTGTAATGTTCTGTGTGACTGCTATTATGTAAGCATTTTCAGTCTATCAGGCTCAACATTAGTTTAAATACTGGAGTGGTAAATCCTGTAGTACTTATTCAGATCCAGTGCAAGTGGGCAGAGCTTCACTTGGAAGAAATTGCTTCTACTCACACCAGATCTGACAATAGTCCATAGTGGTAACAGCAAATCTCTTTATATGAGATAATCTATAGCCTATAAATAATCTGTATGTATTCTATAGCAAACCCAATATTTTAACTTGGTGGTGGAAAGGCTGGAAGAGCAGGGTAGAGGAACTCTTTCCTTTCCCTCACTTAACACGGGAAGAAATACCAGACAACCACTAAGATGCTTCCCCACTTCTGCATTTCTGTGGCCTGTCCTTCAGGTTCTCCCTATCCCTGGCCACACACAGTTTTGTGGACAACATCCCAACACCAGCAGTGCTGCTCTCAACCTTAGTTTCCCTCACTATAACAGCAGAGTTCTTTGCCACACTTTTTGCTCTCTGTCCTCTCCCCAGTAAATCCTCTGGGCAAGCAACAGTGGAGGGAAAGATTTTCCTTCTGGATGTGTTGTTCGGAGAACCCAAAGTCAAGAGCTGCTTTGCTTGGCTGGGCTTTTTTGTCCATTCTCTGAATTTTGTGTTCATAACAATTCTACTGACCGCTGAAAAAAACGTCCTCTAGGACTGTAGTCAACTGCAGGGACAAAAGGGACAGAACAGCAAGGAAATGATGACATAAGGAAAACCTGTGATGTTTGAGTTGAAGTGTGTATTGAGAAGAATTCCTCAGGACTAGATTTCCCCTGATGCAGCTAATCTTCTATTAGCATTAATGGCGCTTAGGCAGATGTGCTTCCTAGGAAGAAATACATACCTTTGTGTCCAGATGCATGACCAGTAACTGTATGAGGAAATCTTCATGCTCTGTAGTTTAACAGTAGATCCCAGGTTTCCCCTAGACAGAGCAAGTTTTGCCTCTTGGTAGAAAAGACACCTTTCATCTATGCAGTTAAGACATCCTGAGAGATGGGAATTCAACACGGCAGTCTTCCTGAAATGAGTGTGTCATGGGTTATATCAGTACATTTTTAATAAAATTCTCTTACCTTGATCAATCTATGACCTTCAATTTAAAGCTGAGATTAATTCTCCAAGACACATTATGGTACTGTATTAATACTTGAAATCGTCTTATAAATGCTTGCTTTCATATTTGGCATAACTATTGTACCACTATAGAAACTGCTTCTATTGACCTTTAGATTAAAAATATGTTGGATTATCATGATTGACATATTCAAAATGACTCATTCTTGCCAAACACAGCATAACAACTTTTTAACATTCCCTTTTCTTTGCGACTGCCTCCACTTTCATTATATGAAATATGGCTGTATTATATACCACCTCTCATTGCCTAACATGCTTTTTTCAGAGTTCAAGAAAATTTACATTTGCAGCTAAACGTTTCAGTGATTGCTCTGTTGGATTTCATTATACCAGTGTAGTTAATCAAAGCAAGTCTGGCCTTGCAACCATGACTCATTGTATGGTTTTTTGAACTTAGTCATTTATACTGAATGAATATACACATTATCACCAGAGTACCAGATTTTCTTTAACAGCCTGCATGACACTGTACTGTAATGCCTTAGTAAACTGCTTATGCCATGTGTGCACTGCAGCTGCTTTTTTAATTTTTTTTTTCTTTTTAAGGAATTCATTGAAAGCCATTCTCTTTACCAGAGGGAATGAGGGACTCACTGGGAGTGTAGTCAGTGCAAGGGAAATGGTATTCTCTTGTGGTCCTAATGACTCCTATTTCACTATGCACAGGAATATTTTCAGATCTGCACACTTTGTCTATGCAGCTGGGTGGTCTGCACAATAGTCATTAACGAGAAATCCCCAAATAAGCATAACAGGCTGAAGTTTGGCTGAGGTTTATTCAACCACATGCTTTATAGTGGAATTCAGTTACAGGCAAGAGAATCACTGGTTTTGGTGCGGCTGAGAAAAGATTTTGTGGTTTCTGTTTCTTTCTCCTGGACAATCTAAATAAGTATGGTTTTGCCACCACTATTGAGGTGGCAAATTCTTTTACCCTCCAGGAACCCCTGGAGGTAAAAATTTAAGGTAATAGCCTGTGTTAGCTAATACTTCCTAACTAACTATTTTGTGGAGTCTTACACAGGCTAGGATCTGTCTTTAACATGCTGGCAGAGATGAGTTGAAGCCTCAGCAACCTCTTTTAAATGCTATAAATCAAACACACAGAGGTATTTAGCTGCCTAGAGGTGAAGATGGGTGTTCAGTAAGATTTACCTAAATGCCTAAACAGGTCAGGTACTTAATTCCCACCGAAATCGAATGACAGTACTTCAAATACTTCTGTAAATCAAGATGCTTGTACTTCTGTCTACAATGGATTTTTGAAATGTGTTAATACTAGTACCTGCTATTATCATACCTTTATTCTCCATCTGGTCTGAACATATGTGACAGTCGTATGCTTTTAGTATAATGTAGGGGAAAGTAGCGCTAGGAAAACCAGTTTTGATGAGTCTCTAGATAAAACTCAGGCACAGCTGACTGTGGTATCTCCATCTTGCTAATCTCTGCTTATGCACAGCTGGCGCATTACAGCATGCTCTGTGGGATTCACCATTTCCATCACAGACAAAACACGTGAGATGTTAGGTGTGACTGTTTGAGTGAGAAGCCAGTCCACGTAAAGAGAAGACAACAATGGGGATTGCCCATTTTGTATCAGCTACTTGAAGAAAGTACATGTGGCAGCCAGGGAGAAATTTCTCATCTGTACAGGTTTCAATGTGTTATTGTTCTATGGAAACAGATGCCAGCTTCTAAGCCAGATTACAGTAATTTTGCACCTAATAGGTTAAATGGTTATAGATTGACTGGATCCAGTTATGGGAGATTTCCTTGGTTAGAAAGATCCTCCACTTATTTAAGGCCCCCACAACAGTTTCTCTGACCCTGCTGCTTTTATCCTTTGTCATGGAAGAAGTATATTACAAAGTGAGAAGTGATTTCCACCTCCTCAAGCAACCCTGAGGACAATGGTTAGCCAGCACAGTGTGGTACAAAATCAATTTTGAGGACTACTATTGGATATCTGTTGCTACTGTCATCGGCCTAGTTTGTACTGCCTATGAACTATTTTTTGTCTTAACAAAAGGTACCCAAGAGCATCAAACAATTACAAAAAGGGGAGATGGACAAACAGTATGCAAATATTTGCCACTGGGATGGTCTTTGTGTCCTCAGTGTCACTTATCTGCCCTACCAACAGCATATTGTTAATTCATTCCCCTGTTTAAAAATGGGATTGTATTTTGTGTTGACTACGTGATAATCACAATCCCCTTTTGTGTTTGCTTTGTACAGACATTTGAGTGATTGCCTTTTACTGGCACAAATGGTCACAGAACACATGGTCCCCTATCACATGCAGGGGTATTCACTGAAACGAAATGTCATATTCGTATGTGTAAATATTTCTTCCAGAAGTATATGCTTGTTGTTCCAGTGTATGAATAGAAAGAATACCTTGTGACTTATCTGGCTCATCACAACTAACCAGCCCAACCGAGTTGTCAAATATTTGCAGGTAACGGTTTTGGATTAACCTATATGGTTACTTTTTTTTTTTTAAAGTAATTTCAAATAACAAATGAATCTGGAAAACTGTGATCTGTTTGCAGATATTCTGTTTGCAAAAAGAAGGCAACATGTGTCTGATGAAATATTCATTGCAAATTATTCACCAGTCTCAAACTGTAGTAAGCGTTAAGATAAAAGATTTGTAAATTCATCAAGCATTCAACAAAATTCACCAAGCCTGCTACATCTTTTATTTTTGGTCATGGCATTTCTGCCTATGAAAACACATTCATGAATTTGAAAGATTCAACACACTTTATGTTTACTTTCTGAATTACCAATTATTCAGCAGTTAAAGCAAATCTATATTATCAATAGATCTGTGCTCTTCTGTTTTATTGCTTCACTTCAAAGACGTATTAGTGTTGCACATAGCTTAATACTTCCCAGAACACATAGCTTAATTTCTTCCCAATATCCATCGTTCCAACAGCAAAGGAGAAAACTATCCAGCTCTTCTGATATTCAGTAAAAAAATGCAAGTAGGAGGAAATATTATATAAGTATTAATTTAATCATCCTTCTAATTTTTTAGGATCAATTTGGTCTTTTATTTGACAGAAGGCAACTCCAAGGCACATATAGAAGTTTTGTTAATTCTGCTAAGTCTTGATTTGAGGGTATGCACTGTGCTCATACAGGGTACTTGGCTATTTGCTTCAGGCAAAACTTTACCCAAGTTGCTATGATTTAAATATGTAAAGATAGCTGGGAACTTTCCTACAGAAGCTAATAGTGTAAAGACTCAACTACACAGATAATCCCTACTGCAAGCAACTCAGGTGCATTGTAATAAGCAGAATACATATTTTTGGTGATTTTTTATATCTAAATAGTGGATTATATAATTGTTGACATTTCAGATCTAAAACAGCACTCAGATTGTTTTCTGCAACAGAAGTTTCACCACAACAAGTCTGGCTACGTAATTTCCTGAGCTCTTCATAGGAAATGATTGTAGTTTATGATAGGCTAGAAAAGGGTTTATGGGGGGTTAGATAGCCTTCTTAGATGGGTTTCTTTAGAGAAGAAGTCCAGCAGATTGTTTTAAAGATTACTTCTTTAATAAGAAATCCTGCACATGGTGGAACACTGACAGCAAATACAGCATGGATTCAACAGAATAGTATCACCCTTTTTTGTAAAACATGCAAAGAATTGTACTGTTTGTCCTCCAATATAGTGAATAGTAAATAAAATGTGCTACAGAGTATGGAAATATATTTTTTAAAGCAATCCATTGTGAATACACAGAATTTTTCAGAACACCACCCCAATTCTTCAGAAATGTGGCTGCTGAAATCACATTAAGAAGAGGCAGGAAAAAAACCTCTACTTAAATTTTTGGGAAGACACTGATAGCGTGTACACAAACCCTAAAGCAACAGTAAGTAACTTACCAGGTGGGGATACTAGAAGAGGGCTTATAAGGCTTGATCTATTGTGTTGGGTGTTTTGTTATTGCCTTCACTTGTGTCTGTTGAAGATGTTCTAACATTTTACTGACAATGACAACAGCATCCTAGTGTCTGGGATCACTCCAGCAACGTCTGCATTTACTAGGATAGATGCAGGCCACATTCCTAGATACATCCAGGATCTCTAACTGGTGAAAAGGCATCTTTCCTAGCCATCATAGTTAAATGCCAGTGCCAGCCGCAATGTTTCCATGCACTTGAGCGCAGAGTGGATTGGTCTCTTACCCACGCATTCAGATATATTTATTTCATTACTGCCATCTATAAAACCCAAGTGCTTGCCAAGTACATGTGGAGACCTCAGGTAGGATGAGTCACCTTGACCCTGCTCCACCTTCAGTGATTCTGCTATTTGACTCATGGTAAGAAAAATAAGCCCCAATTACCAAAATGAGGCAATTGAAAATAGGCATCTAATGATACACAAATGTGTCTTACTAATTTTGGATTCAAGGCACATGTATATGAATGATCATTTCAGATAGACTCATTTTCACTAAGGCTGACTGGTAGTAACTTAAGAAAATGTTGTTTTAAGATAAAAATAAAAAGCTGAATGGCACACTCAGCACCACCTGTATTTGCTGGCTCACCACATAAAGTGGCAAGCACCTTGGAATACACCTCAGGGTATTAAAAAAACACATATCCTCCCATCAATTGCATTTCAGTGTACTACAAAAGATGTGCTGCTAAGACTACATCAGGACCAAAGTAAACAGGAAAATGCCCTTCAAATGATTAGAGGTTTTAAAAATGAACCTAACCCAAAGAGAGATAAGCCACGTCCATGCTGTAGGCTGCATGAGGTGGTGAGGCTCTTGATCACTACCTGCATGAACAAAGTTGTTGAGTTCCCTGCCATTTTGAAGGCCACATTGTAGAAGTCTGGTTTATGCAGTGGGTGGGACTGCAAACCAGCCTGAGCAAGGGAAGAGTAAGACGAGATGGACTGCTTTCTCTGCATTTTGGAGAAAAGGGGAATTTCTATAGCTGCAGGGCTTTGCTTGGAGGCAGTACAATTTGAGGGTATTACCAGACAAAGACCCAAAATCAGACACTTCATTGAGCTTGAGTGAATCAGTATGAACGACTGAGAAGACTTGCTCAGGCTGTGGCATGATAGAGTGGGAGCAGGAGAATTTAATGCGGGGCTGGCAGGTAGGTGCCTCCTTGGGGTGGCCTCACAGATGACATGCCCCACATCAGAAAAGCTTTTGTGTATGTTTTATGTGAGTCAATGGGAAAATTCGTCTGCTTTAATAATCAGCACCTCCCTAAATCCTCTCTTGAAATGGTTCAAGGGACACAAGGAATAAAGGATGCCAGAGAGAATAAATGGAGAAGCCAGAGAAGAAATTATTCAATGCAATTATATACTTCATATATATATATATATATATATAAAATCAAAGCAAATATACAAAACCAAAACATCCTAAAAATACCTTACATTTAATTCTTTCTGGGTTAGCTTTGCTTTTTTCTTATAGAAGTAGTCTGTGTTGCATTATTATTACTACTAGTTTATTATTATTATTTTATTTTTCCAGGAACAGCACCTTTATTTTGTCTGACCCAGGGAAGACTATGCTTAGAGGTAAGCTATTTTGGCAATGTTTAGCCCTTTCTGTTATATTCTTCTGCTCTGCTGATATTAACATAAGTATGTAAGCTGCAAAAGGATTTTAGTCGTATGTAAGTAGTTTTCTTGGCTCACAACAGAGATTTTTACAATCACAACTAATCTAACCCTCAGACTTTCATAGCAGCAAGTCATCCCTTGTAAGTAGAAAATTTAGAACAAAAAGCCCCGCCCCCCCAAATTTCTTAGTCCTAATAAAACACAAAAGAGAAAAATGACACCACCACCCTCCTCCACCCCACACACCTTATTGTAGACATCATCAAGCTGGATTTACTTTCTATTTACTTATTTTTCTCCAAATCTCTTGGGACCTGTGCATCATTATCTTCAATGAACATGTTCAGCAAACAGGACATTTAAGTGTATTTTATTTAAGTGTATTTAAGAGACATTACTAGGAAACTCCCTGATCTGGTACGGCCTTCGGACTACTACCCACTGTTGGTTATACAGGCTGGCAGCGATGAGGTTGCAGAGAGAAGTCCTGAGGTGATCAAAAGGGACTTCAGGGCACTGGGGAGAGTGGTTGAAGGATCGGGAGCACAGGTAGTGTTTTCCTCAATCCCTACAGTGGCAGGGAAGGACACTGGAAGGAACAGGAAAACACACCTGATCAACACGTGGCTCAGGGGCTGGTGCCATCGGAGGAATTTTGGCTTTTTTGATCATGGGGAGGTTTACACGGCACCGGGCCTGCTGGCGACAGATGAGTTCAGCTGTCTCACAGGGGGAAAAGAGTCATTGCTTATGAATTGGCAGGGCTCATCGAGAGGGCTTTAAACTAGGTTTGAAGGGGGAAGGGGATAAAACCAGGCTCACTAGAGATGAGCCGAGGGGTGGCATGTCAATGCTGGGGGCGAAATCGATAGCCCAGCTCAAGTGCATCTACACCAATGCACGCAGCATGGGTGGCAAGCAGGAGGA
>NW_008825114.1:11280862-11282602 GCF_000699105.1 Pygoscelis adeliae
TGGAAGTATTTAAAAGACGTGTAGATGAGGCGCTTAGGGACATGGTTTAGTGGGCATGGTGGTGTTGGGTTGACGGTTGAACTCGATGATCTTGGACGTCTCTTCCAACCTTAATGATTCTATGATTCTATGATTTGTGTTTTTCTGGCTTGTTGCAGTTGTTTACCTGATAGGATCACATGCTGGTTTGATCATTTAAAAGAGAGAAGGTTTTTACAGCAAAATATGCTGGAATGCTTTGCAAAAGCAAACTAAGGAGAGAGACATATTTATTGTGTTTGTTTTCTCCCTGATGTGTCAGTTTTAAAACATCTTGGAGATTGCAGAACGCCCCCCCGCCAACACACATACCTTCCAATCATTTTGACTTTGAAGGTTCAAGGTTAATCACTTCCATTGCATAAAGAATTAATTTTTCCTTATGATGAAGAATCTTCTGAGGTTAATTTGAAAGGGCACTTGAGTTAGGGCCTGCCACGGAGTACTTCAAGTTACACCAGACATGATCTCGAACCATTAATCAGTTGGTTTGCTGCTAGTGTAGGATAAGGCAATTGTATTACTGATATCTGCAGGCAAGACTGGTGCTTTCTGCTTTCTTGGCAGTTTTATAACTTCAGACTGATCTTCTGGTTTGAGCCCGTATATGTTGTTAATTTGATGGAGTTTGCAATAATCACAGCAACTTGAAAATTCTCCCTTAGCGGTAGAAAGAAATGAAGTGATTGTTTTGAGTATAAATCCATGGATACTTTAGGTAAAACAACAGACTAGGATACTGAAGACTGGTTGTTCTATACCATATAGGGATTTCTTTATGTCTTGATATATGGGAATGGAAATTTGATTAGAACTGATTCGGACTGCCCACTGTAAAACGGCATACCAGTAGTAGAGTGAAGAGAGCGTGGTCATAGAATCATGGAATCATAGAATCATAGACTAGTTTGGGTTGGAATGGACCCCTAAAGGTCATCTAGTCACCCCCCCTGCCATAGGCAGGGACATCTTCAACTAGATCAGGTTGCTCAGAGCCCCATCCAACCTGACCTCGAATGTTTCCAGGGATGGGACATCCACCACCTCTCTGGGCAACCTGTGCCAGTGCTTCACCACCCTCAGCGTAAAAAATTTCTTCCTCATATCTAGTCTATATCTACCCCCTTTTAGTTCGAAGCCATTCCCCCTTGTCCTGTCGCAACAGGCCCTGCTAAAATGTTTGCTGCCATCTTTTTTATAAGCCCCCTTTAAGTACCGATAGGCTGCAATAAGGTCTCCCTGAAGCCTTCTCTTCTCTAGGCTGAACAACCCCAACTCTCTCAGCCTTTCTTCATAGGAGAGGTGTTCCATCCCCCTGATCATTTTGTGGCCCTTTTCTGGACCCGCTCCAACAGGTCCGTGTCTTTCTTATGCTGAGGGCTCCAGAGCTGGACACAGTACTCCAGGTGGGGTCTCACCAGAGCAGATGGTCATCTTCAGTCTACCATTCCCCCCTTATTCCAACTACTAGACACAGATATTATCTATCTCTTCATGCTGTGTATTTTATAACTTTATGCTGAATGAAGTCATATCCCATAAAACATGTTAGTAGGTGACATGATACTACATTTCCAACTTGAGTTTTCTAATGAAAATTATATTGCTTTTATTTTAGAAAATTGCTCCACAATCCAGAATAAGTGAAGTTTTAGGGTCAAATTTTAAAAAACAGAAGTTGAAGAACCACATGAGCAATGC
>NW_008825114.1:11282654-11292866 GCF_000699105.1 Pygoscelis adeliae
GTGCTTGCAGCTCCAGCAACACAGACAGGTGCTTTCAGTCAGATGTCTATTTTTACATATGTTGACTCAGAGCCCCTGCTATGAAATTCTGAGTGCTCGAGCATTGTTGATTGTACTCTGTGTATGTGGATATACAACTAATATTAATAATGAACTGCTTGAGCTTTCTCTTGGGTTGATTCTCTAGACTGTTCTATGTGAGCTCCATATCTAAGCACAGTGAATCTCAATAATGCTAACAAATCCAGATGGTAGCTTTTTACACTAATTTTGCTCAGCTAGAAGTAACTGCTCAAGACACAGCCAGAGAGTGAATACTAGTGAAATTAGGCCCTGTATATTAAGCCTTCTTTCTCAGGGAGTTTTACAGCATTAATTAATTCTCATCATCCTGCTGTGTATAGCTAAAAATTTTATTATCCTCATTTTATAGATGGATAAAATTAGTCACATAAAGGTTAAGTGATTTGTGCAAGGTCATGTAGTAACTCTGTAGCAGGGCTCAGAACAGAATTAGAAGTCATAACCTCTGTTACCTTGGGCTAATGATGAGTCCACATGTCACGTGTTATCCTTTCATAAATGACACATACCCAGACAAGGGCTGACTATAAACTAAGTATTTAAGCGATTCTTTATGTATCTCTTCATACTGTATGTATCATAAAGAGGTTCAGGTGCACCTGATAAAACATTGGATTCTGCTCTAGTGTTAAGAATTAGCCTTGCCTTCTTTAGGTCTATACTTTTCAGGTGGTGACATGCATAGCTGGCCAAACTGCATGGGCAAAGTGAACTCTCTACCAAACGCTCAGTTTATCCTAGTGCTTGTACAAGAACCTAGGGAAGAACAAATCAACTGAATTAGAACAGTGAAAACAATTTCCCTGGGAGCGTCTGAAATTAAGTTCTTCCTTACGTCCTTGAGTGACCATGAATGTCCTATGTACGCTGAAAAACAGTTCTTGCAGGGTCCGCAGCAAGAAGCTTTTCCAAATCTCTGAAAGACTGTAAGTAGTCAAGCAAGTCTTCCATTGCTGCAACACGTTATTTCCTGCAGTTGCCAGCACTGCTGGAGCAAACACAACTCTCTATGGCTGTCTCGCCTATATAATCCAGCAGCGTTTGTATAGGGTTGGGATATAGGTTACACTTCTTGTTGCTCCTGCTTGTCACGGAATAAAAAATGGGTCTGTGTTAAATGACATGGCCCTGACTGGGCTTGTGGTTGCAGGGTGGGGAAACCATGACATTCAAGGCATTCATTTATGAAGAAGAGAAATTATGTTTGTCAGGTTCAGATAAAGCTTATTGTTTCAACCTTGAGAGAACAGACAAGATACAGATCCCTAATAACTTGGCAATTTAAAGTAAAACAAAATGTGAAGGCAGTAAAATCAGGAAGGAAAATTTCCCTGCTTTAAAATTATTTAAAGGATATTTAAAATTAATCACATATAGAACTGGCTGAATTACTAATTGCAAATAAAGTGCCAGATAGTACTATTGAATGAATTATTAGTCAGAAATCAGTGACATGTGTTCTTCTAGTTTGCACTCCGGTGGTACCCAAAAAAGCCATCAAGATAAAGACCAAGTGATCATTTTTCTTTTTTTCTGATGTGTATTGTACTAGGCACAATGAAAACACACAAGAACTGCCCTTGCCCAAAAGACCTTACAGTCAAAAACAGTTAGAGAGAAAATAGATGGGCAAAGTGGTATCTCATTAGTTCCATTTCCTTCACTTTTAAAAATTCATTTTTTGTCATTTTTATTACAGTAACAGGGAATGAGGTAAGTTGAAAACGGATGAAGGAGGTGAAGAAACAGGAGAAAATTAATTAGGAAGGAAAGAGGACACCAGAGTGACGGTGTGGCAGGAAGCCCGAAAGGCAAAGGCAGAATAGGAGAGAAAGGATGGAGCTTAGCTTAGCAGGCAGGGAGCCAGCTGGAGCTGGGGAAGTATTGAAAGTAGGTGTGGGGAAGGGGCTTCCCTCTAAAATTTAAAAAGGGTAGGAACTCTCAGAGGGTTTAATTGTTCTTTCTTCCGAGCTACTTTGTCCTAGTGACCAACACCACTAAATTTGTAATACCAATTAGCAGTCCAAGAGAGAATGGCAGAAGCTGCAGATTAGTTCTGGTGCTGACGTTTTTGTTCTGCTGGTTACAAACTACTTTGACCCTTCCAGCATATATACCTGCCCCCGAATCGCCTGCTTCCGCTATTTTTAATGATTGCAGAGATACTCTGTTGTTGAGGTGATTTTATTTTGTTAAGCGGATTTGGTCAAAAATAGCGGGGGGAGGATTCAGGATGCTGGTGGGAAGGGAGGTATGCATTTAATATATTGATGTGAGGCCTATAAGATCTGAGATAAAGCACTACCATTACCTTCTCATACCTTTGCATTACTAGCCATTACTGAATGACACAGTGCAGAAAGGCTGTTAGAGAAGGCTAATGCCTATACAGCTGATGTAATGAAGAAATGGGAGGTTTAGGTACAGAAAACCACAGCTCCAACAGAAGGAGCTGAAAAGATATAGATAAGATTAGTGACATATGTAAAGGCACAGATAATGTGTGACAGAGTCTGCCCAGCTGAATAGGCTGAAGCCAGCAGTAATAGGAAGCCCATGTTCTCCCTAATCCTCCCAGATAAGCTGTTCCATCCAGAATTATCAGCCAACAATCTTCAGGGTATCAGGCTGAAAATGAAGTTTCAGACTGCTTTGATTCCTCATCCATAAATGAGAAAGTGTCTGAAGGATCTTTATTTATTCTCGCTCCCTCCGAAACACTCTTCAAAAAGTGCCAATATACTAGCAACAGATGCATAAAGCCTCGCTTACTTTGATTGACAGAACATGATATAAAGCAACTCTCACTTGACATTTCAGTTTCATAAGGCTCCAAGCAAGTGTATGTGTGTGTGGAACTTTAAAACTTCACAAGGAAATAAAAGGGGATATATGCAAACTTCAAGAGAATGTTTTCTGAATAGAGTATAACTCTTCCTTTGTTTCAAGATCTTATATGACAAGTTGTGCAGGTGATGAATAATTTCAGTATATCACTTCAGCCCTGTGTTTATTAAATGCCTGCAATACTTGTAGTGTTGGGTTTTGCAGAGTTACAAAATAATTGATATGTATGTCCCCAGGAAATGTGTTTAATTTGAAGAGAAGAAGTACTCTAGAAGAAACTTTCAAAATATGAATGAGCATGAAAAGGAATACGGATTCACATCATCTTTCAAATAAATTAAAATTATCAAAAAGGTGCAGGAAGAATTTTTGTTGGGTTTTGTATTTATCTTCTTGACTATTTTATGCAGGGACGAAGGGAGAATACTGGCACCTACCTGTAGTGTGCCTGTTTTCCTGATGTAACTACTTTAGACTAACTCCCTGAGGAAGTCAGGCTGGGCAATGGTTATGAGGAGTATTTGCACTACGTCCTCATTAGATTTTATGCTTTAATACATTATTTTATTTTTACACACGGTTTGCCTTGAGCTTCCAATGACACTGTATTCTATATACATGAACACTCAGAACACTCACAATGCTTGAGAATTAAACAATTTGTACCTGGAGAGAAAGGAAACTACTTGAAAGAATCTATAACCCTCGACACTCTACGATGGGATGCATCTGCTCTTCCTAATGAGGAATGCTTTTCACCTCTGAAGGAAAGGAAAAGAAAAAACTCGATGTGTGAGTTTCATTGGGAGAAAGAACAGAACCATGATCAAAGGGAACTGGCAGATTTCTTACTTTTTATTGACAATGGACAACCAAGATAATTAACTAAAATATGACTAGTGGAAGAACACTAGAAAAGGGAAATTTTTCCTGAATATTAACATGAAACTTTTCAAAGAAAGGGGAAGAAATGTAGATGAAGCATTCCTATTTTCTCCTGTTCCATTTCCCCTACAATAAGCTGTAAATTACCTGCCTCCAAACCTGAAAAAGTGCTGCTCACGCCTGTTAATCATATGTCCCAAAAAGCTACTAATTTTCACAAAGCTACTAATATTTCAGAATACGAGTTATGTGATTAAATAATAAATAGTCTTTTGAGAAATGCTCAAGGTTTTCATATTTTGGAAGATTTTTTAAGGCACTAGCTTTTCCAATGCTACAAGCATGATTTTCTACTTCCTTTCATTCCTGCCTGACCCTATTTAATGAAATAAACTGATTGAAATGTCATGTACTGTATATTCTTCCAGGGAAAAGAGTAAAACTGAAGGAGTTTTCTTTTTAAAACTAATTGTCAAAATAGTTACATGTTCAGAAAGTATATGTGAATTTTGAGAATACGAAGTACATCCCCGATTGGTTCTCCCCAGTGTTTTGCAGTTTCCGTTTTTCTTTGTTCTATCGGCATGACTGTAAAGAATTTCTGTTTACCATATATATGGTTAACATATGCTGAAGAATGGTAGCAGGTCATTACCAAATGAGTTACAAAAATACATACTAAACCAAACATCCCCATCACTGCATGAAGGGACAGGGTTGACAGCAATCTCCAAAGCAAGGAATCCTGAGGGAGAATCTGGGCATTGGGGAGTGAAGCTCAGCTAAAGCAGAGTTGGAAAGTGAAAGAGGGAAAGGTTAAAAGACATGTAGGTTGAGAAATGGATACTTCATCTTCAGATGTAGACGTAACGTGCCTTTCTTGTCTTTTCTTCTTTCCTGTCCTTAACTATTGGACCATGAACAACTTTTTGGAATTCCTAAAACTGATAACTGATAAGCTAGAAAAGAAGAGACCTCTGCCCAGCCTTTTATCACAATATCTTGTAGAAAAACAGAAACGTAGTTTTGTTTCTGTGCTGTTAACTATAAGAGAGTAGGAAAACTCTCCTGTAACTGGACTTCTGTTTGCTGAAAAACTGTAAGAAGCAAAATAAACTAATATTTACAGTGTTAAGCATCACTGCCGAGCGCTGCAGAACAGCAGGTGGTGAGCAGTGTCCTCATTCATGTTTGGAGTCATGAGACAAAGTGGGTCCTCAAACGCAAGTCCCACCAAGGTCAATGGGCATTGTCCTTACTCAAATGATGTTGGAATTGGATCCTTTCTACATATCTTTAGCCATGTTATCAATACAATTAGTGGACTTGCACAGACATTGACCTTTTTAATTCACAGGTGGCAGCGCTTGTGAGTGGACTAAAGACAAGTCTGTAGGCATTGCTTAACGGTTTTCCTCAGCTGCAAATGATCCTATGTACACTGCAGCTAGACGTTTGTCTATGGATATGGAAAAATGCCTTCAGGTACTGTATTTATTTTTAAGTGAATAGTATTCCTCAGCCATGCTTCAGAATGAGCTTCGACTGCCTGAGAGCAAAGCTGAGCACAGTTGGAAGATGGATCTTCAGGTACCGGCGAGTTCCTGCTTTGCTCGTACATCAATGTGTTCAAGCATGTGAGAGAGGGCGTAACAGAAAAAAAAGATTGAGGGGAAAATGTGCTGAAAAGGATAAGTCCTGCTGACTTTAAACAATCATATCAGGGACATTATTTTGAGGACAAACAGGACATAGAAAGGATTAAGGGAACTGTTGGGTTTCTCAAAGCCTTAGGGCAAGGCTGTCTCCTTCACCCATGTGGGTAGGTTAGACAATGAGGTGAAAGCTGGTAAGCTTCCACCTGTTTGTACTGCCAAAATTTAGTTAATGCAACTGATGTCTCCAGTGCCTTCTGCATAGTGCAAAATGCTTACTTTCTGGAAGTGCTGACATGTTGGCACAACCTGTATTCCAAAGAGAAAAAAAAAGGAAAAAAAGAAAAAAGACAAAGAGGAGTTCCAGCAAAGAGCTAAAGGGTTAAAATCATTTGAAATGCCACACAAAGTGCTCCCACAGTTTTAAAATGTTAATCAGTTTTGAAAGTGTAAGTCATCCCCTGCTGATAAAGAAAATGAACACAGGAACAGAGGAAAAATTGGAGTTTCTGAATTAAGAATCTGTGTGGCTTTTCATCAACACTTCGTAGGCAATCCAAATACTCAAGCCTGTCATCCAGCAGACTGGTGTACAACTCTGCATTTTATATTATACATGCATTTAGAGCCAGGATGCCTACCTGTGTTTCTTCAGTAGCCATTTTTATTATGCACGTACTGGGGACGACAAAGGAGAGCATTGAGACATTCAGAGGTCTCTCTGAAAGTGTCTGAACTCACTGATTGCTTTCATTGCCAATTACCACAATTCTAACATAGATATTCCCAAGGGAACTATCACCTACTCTACATCCTTTGCTCTGGCTGATTTAACTAAAGTGGAATAAGAGTGAAGGAAAATGGGAAGTTGTCGCTGCTCTGTGGGTATTTGCAGAGAGAGATCCTAGCTCCCTGTCCTGCCACAGGTGCTCCAGTGTGGAAGGAAGAGAAGGTCCTTTAGGTTATATGTTCTCTAAATGACATCAGCTTTACCTTGCAGTACAGGTGCAAAGAGAGGCATTGCCACTATTTTGTAAGGGATGGGTTTCATTAGGTTTTTTTTTCAGGCTGACTTTGTCTTGGTATTGCTTGTTCCCAGCGCTTAATTTGGTAAGATACAGCATGAGAACTGAGGATGCTTAATGCAGGGACCAAGCTGATGACAACCCCATTCAGGGGGAAAGTCCTCACTGCAAAAAGAACATGGCATAGTTTTTGTGTTCATCAGCTATTATAACAAAGGTGGGGGGAGCTGTAAGAATCAGCAAAGATTCAGCATATTTTTCTTCTTTTACTGCAGTCAAGAAGATGCCTTAAACTCCTTACACAAAGACTAATATATACAAACCAGACTTTTTCTCATTTTAAACTGGCATTTGCCTTCTGCTTGTTTATTTTAAATATGTTGCATTTTATAAATTCAGGACTTGTAAGCTCAGAGTGGGATGCCTCTCATGGCCCCAAGCAAACATCTCTGATTTTAACATCCTATTATGCATGGATGAAAAGCTAAGCTAACAACTAATTTTCACCCTCACAACACGGGCATCTCTGACAAGATTAAAAGCGATTGTCTTTAAAGGATGTTTACTAACATTAGCCCAAAGTGGACAAATGGGCAAGTAAGGAAACAAAGTATGATCCTGCATTAGAACTAGGCAATTTTGGCAGTGCACATAAGAAAATACACAACATTCAAAAGAGAGGAAAAGACACAGGCAGAGAATACATCATATTAATACCACATAAGATCCACCGAGGAAAATACTGTGAAGGAAATGCTGAAATGATTGAAAAATGAGCATTTAGTTTCATGCTGTCAGTGAATATTGCACAATCTTTCTTTATCTTTTATGCCCAAACTGGATGTGTTGTGCATCACCATAGTATATGTGAGAGCATATGTAACAAATACGTAGCAGAGAATAAGTAGTATCTCTTTCTCTTCTTCCAGAAACACGCTAATATGAGCTCAGATACAGAAGTTTACCTCGTTATAATGAGATAATGTAACTACCATTTTTCATCTTGATAAACATAATCCTTTAAGGAACTATCAATAAAAACTGAAATGCTGCAGGAAATGGTATAGCTGGTCATGTAAACAGTTCCTTTGTTTAACTTCTTAACAGTTGCTTTGGGTGCACTGCCTTTTAGCTGAGAAAAAATATATATGTATTTGTGGTCACCAAAGACATTACGGTACTTTCCAAGGAGGTGTTTGTGAACGTCAGTGTCACGGCTAAATTGCAGCTTGGGTATCGAGGTGTACCTAAACTTCCCCATGTGGTTTGCCTGATGCTGTTCTCTGCTTCCTTTTCTCTCCTGGATGGCCATGTGGTGCAGCTCTGTGTGGCCTACTGATTATCACATTTTGTCTTGTGCTATATGTGGCTGCATTTCAGTAGAGAAATTAGAGATTAATAATACCCCTCCATGTTTTTCTGGTTTTGTTTGTTTTGTTTTGTTTTGTTTTTTTCCCCTGAAGTGCTGTGCACCTTTAAAAGCCCGCTGAGATAACGGTGCTGTAAAAATTCAACTTTCTTTTACTCATTATCATTACTGGCAACATGAAGTTGCTGTTTACATAGAAAGCAAGACTAAAACTTCTGAATAAGAGAGAAGACACCAAGAAATTCCCCTTATAATTAGTGATGACTGCAGCTAGGATTTAACTGTAAGGTTGTCACACAAATTGATATGGGCATTACCAGCCACTATGGGAGTTGTGATGTATCTCTTAGTGGCAGAATAGATAATAAGATCAATTGCTCATTTCAACTGATGAGACAAGAGTGGTCTAGCAAAACAAAAAACAAAAAAATTGAAGGGCAGTGGATATTGCATGACCGGTGCTGAATCTATACCGCAGTACAAGATGCAACTGCGATTTGTGTCAACGACGTTAAACTAGATTTAAATTAACTCTGATCTCAATGGCAGTGTAGCTGCAGCAATGTGAATTTCAACTGGTTAAAGGCATTAACCAGATTCATTTGCCCATGGTTTGCACCTTGCACTGAATTCCAGGGAGCCACTGCAACACTGTTTGTTCCCCAAGCAAGTTTATTCAAAGCAGAACTGTGCGTTTCTGCAAATGCTGCTGTCACACCTGGAGTGTGACTTTTTTTGCCGCTGTTCAAGTGGTACAAACCATCTGGAAAACTAATCTAGCTGGCTTGCTGAGGATTCCCCATTTGTTAAAGCACCTTTCCAGAGCATGGCCCACTATACCTGACCTTCAGCTATGAGTGATCCCACAGAGTCTCAGGTAGTCAGCAGTGACAGAACAGTTTTAGATGGCTCTAATTTATGCCAAACCCAATCTGGCTCCTGCCAGTCCCAAAATCACAGGAGCGCAAACGTAGATTCAAGCCACATTTTTCCAATCTTTCCTTGCAGTTCAGGCAGACAAAGGGCTTATCCAGCAATTGTATAGCTGCAGGTTAACTTGGAGAAGTCTCCTCTTAAACCATTTAGAAATTGAATTTAAAACTAAAAGGAAAATATTTTATAGTTAGAACGTAGTAGCTGAGAACAGAAATCTGAAAGTCTAGGGATAGCTAAGACTTGACAGCAACCTTAAATGTACCCTTTTTTCCTTTGTTTATTTTTCCTATTACTGAAGGAAGAATCATTTCTCAGGGAACAAAATACACTTATTTATAACACAGTATGTAATCAGTTCAATCTATCCCCTACCCATAGCAACAACAAAACTTCTACTCAGAACACTGAACAGGAATACATTAAAAACATGACATGAACCCTTCAGAGCTTTTCAATTATTAGTTTTCCTGCATTGCACAAAGGTACAAGCTGTCATTCTATAGTGGCTTTTTAAAATGCAGAGTATGAAATAGGTGTGTTTCCTCCACATACAGCCTTTAAGCACAACCATTGCAAAATTTAAACTCTCCCTTTTTTTAATCTCCTTGCTTCTTTAATAACTCCCGACTACTACTTAATCCAACAATCAGAAAAAAAAATAGTTTCCATAGATGGAAAATATAACAATGAAAGGCAGCAGAGTCCACAGGGCAGGATATGGATCTTTGGATGCTCCATTTCTTTTCCAGGCTATGCCATTAGCTCCCCGTGTTGCCACAAGCAGGTCATTCCATTTGGCTACTGCTAGTTCCCTGCTATGCAAATAGCAACAACACCACTCGTCCATGTTTTAAAGTCTTCTGAGGAAATAAACTTGGATTTACTTGTTAAAAACATAGACTGATTCCGAAATTCAAGACTGAAGTCCGTAAGAGTACTTCTACTGGAAGATAATTCATAAATTCGTAATAATAAATAATACTGCTAATAAGAATTTAAATGCTGAAAACTATGTACAATTTATTTAGATCAACACTTCCCCTTAAGTGTATAAAAGACTTATACTACATAAGTTGATTTAAAGTTAACTGTAAAGCCAAATGAATCATAGAATCATAGAATCATTAATTCGTAATAATAAATAATACTGCTAATAAGAATTTAAATGCTGAAAACTATGTACAATTTATTTAGATCAACACTTCCCCTTAAGTGTATAAAAGACTTATACTACATAAGTTGATTTAAAGTTAACTGTAAAGCCAAATGAATCATAGAATCATAGAATCATTAAGGTTGGAAGAGACCTCTAAGATCATCGAGTCCAACCGTCAACCCAACACCACCATGCCCACTAAACCATGTCCCTAAGTGCCTCATCTACCTGTCTTTTAAATACTTCCAGGGATGG
>NW_008825114.1:11293797-11308680 GCF_000699105.1 Pygoscelis adeliae
TCACATTGGCCAGCCTCCAGTCGTCCGGGACCTCCCCCGTTAACCAGGACTGCTGATAAATGATGGAGAGTGGCTTAGTGAGCTCCTCCGCCAGCTCTCTCAGCACTCTCGGGTGGATCCCATCCGGCCCCATAGACTTGTGAGTATCCAGATGACGTAGCAGGTCGTTGACCGCTTCCTCTTGGATTATGGGGGGTTCATCCTGCTCGCCATCCCTGTTTTCCAGCTCAGGGCGCCGAGTACCCTGAGGGTAACTAGTCTGATTGCTAAAGACTGAGGCAAAGAAGGCATTAAGTACCTCAGCCTTTTCCTCATCCTCGGTGACAATGTTCCCCCCCGCATCCAATAAAGGATGGAGATTCTCCCTGGCTCTCTTCTTGTCATTAATGTATTTGTAAAAACTTTTTTTGTTGTCTTTAACGACAGCGGCCAGGTTGCGTTCTAGCTGGGCTTTTGCCTTCCTCATTTCCTCTCTGCATGACCTAACGAGATCCCTGTACTCTTCTTGAGTCGCCTGCCCCTTCTTCCACAAGCGGTAAACTCTCCTTTTTTTCCTGAGTCCCAGCAAAAGCTCCCCGTCCAGCCAGGCCAGTCGTCTTCCCCTCCTGTTCTTCTTACGGCATACAGGGACAGCCTGCTCCTGCGCCTTTAAGACTTCCTTCTTGAAGATCGTCCAGCCTTCCTGGACCCCTTTGCCCTTCAGGATGGTCTCCCAAGGGACTCTCTCAACCAGCGTCCTGAACAGGCCAAAGTCCGCCCTCCGGAAGTCCATGGTAGCAATTTTGCTACCTCCCCTCCTTACTTCACCGAGAATTGAGAATTCTACCATTTCATGGTCGCTAAGCCCAAGACGGCCTCTGACCACCACATCTCCCACCAGTCCTTCTCTGTTTGTAAACAGCAGGTCGAGCGAGGCACCTCCCCTGGTAGGCTCTCTTACCAGCTGTGTCAGGAAGTTGTCTTCCACACACTCCAGGAACCTCCTAGACTGCTTCCTCTCTGCCGTGTTGTATTTCCAGCAGATGTCCGGGAAGTTGAAGTCCCCCACGACTTATCATCTAAACTTGCTCCTGTTGCTGAAAGCTACGTCTTTGAAATTCTGCCAGTGTGGTGATGGATTCTAAAAAGTGCCTGTTAATATAGCATGTCTGTGATCTTCACCCTGTACATTATTATTTATTAAGGTCTTTGAACTAGGGAGGACAATACAAAAATGAAAAAACCTATAGCCTTTAAAAGAGTCACAGACCAGACTATCGTACACAGAGTCTGGAGATTCCTGCTATGTCTTTCAACTTTAACGGGTAAAGATGTCCTTAGCCACCGTGACTGGGAACAGTCAGCTTCTCACCTCCATAGGAATTAGTACCTCCAGCATCAGATTGTGAAACACCCCAGCTCATCATATGGCATTTATCACACAGACACTTCTAAAGATTGTATAGAAAGGAATATCACTGTGTCTGAATTTATCTTGCACTTTTGTAGTCAGCCACTCCTGGGAATACGGTATAGGACATATACCTTGTTTAAAACTCATACATTGTATTTTACAAATGTTGGTTTGTAATTAGTACTTTGCACAATTAACCCAGCAAGCAGTTCAGTGTCAAAGAATTTTAAAAAATTGTATCACAACAGTAGACTACTTAAAAGAATTAGTTCTTTCCAAAGCTGTCATAATGGTAAATAGCAAAAATCAGAACAGTTCAATATATTTTGTAAAATATTAGCAAATATGCTTCAGGAAAATTCAGTAGAAATTGGTGTAAAAACAGAAGTACTACGCTGATATGTTTTCAGCCATATGTTATGTTGTTTTATTTTTCAGCATGTTATCAACAGTTTTCTTTTGATATGATCAAGGAACCATACACATTCACTCAAATAAGGTATAAAGAAATCTGTGCTTCTATTTTTCTTTAGTCTTCAGTCCTTCATTTTTGCCTGTTCTTTAAACAAGAAACCTTGAGTGTTCTCATGGCTAAGATGTGTATCAATTAAAAGTGAACTATTTACCACAGGAAAGCTAAAAACTTCAGGACCTTTCAGATATGCATATCAATGGTAAGAACCTGATTGCACTCCAGGGAGATACTCTCAGTTATCACAGAAACACTCAGACTTAGCGCTCTAGTGATTAGTGCAGGAAAAATACATACACAGATAACTGGATTAAATGGAAGCAACTAATTTTGGCCTAGTGAACTGAGCCTGTAATGTAATTTCTATACATATTCTGGGCTTTCATTAGTGGCTAGAGGTACACAGTATTATATAGGCTTGCGCTCTTCTGCTGTAGGACTGGGCTACCCAATAGTGCATCAAGATGAAAGGAACTTTCATTTTTTAAAGGACTTGCAATAATGATGTAAAATCTCCTAGTGTCCACAAGTGCCCGAAGTAGTGTTTGATGCAATAAACATACAGCCACCAGACATACTGTACCAACTTTTTCCTGATCCCGTCAAATCTCATAAGATAGTTTGTACTAAGATGGAAAACTTTTTAGAGATGCTTACTGCTGCTGATATTCATTATAGCCAGTCTGCAGCTGGAACACCTCTACCTTCTGCTCAGAGAGAAAGAACAGCCTCATGGAGATAACTATCTTCCATATTTTGCATGCTAAGCACTGAAAAATCATGACTTGGGCCAAAAAGTTACCTACGTATGTTAAAAATAATGAGGAATTTTTTGGCCTTTGTTCAAATGCACAATTTAGGTTCTTTTCAGATGCCCTGTGTGCTTCTTCCTTAAGAGGTTGTGTGCAAACTTCTCTGCAACTAGAGAATCAAAGGTTAACCCACAAAAAAATTGTAGGCATTTTAGCAGATCCACGGCTCTGGGTCCGTTCCCTAGTCTCCAGTATGTGGAGAGGGTTAGAGGAAGGGAGCATGAGTCCGAGATCCTGAGTTCACACCAACTCCCACTTGTCAGTGTACTCAGCACGGTTCAGCACTCTTCTGAAGCACTATCATAGCTGAATTTGTACTATGTTCCTTCACATTTCTAGTTCTGGCTTGGCAAAGTGGCTGTTTCTGTGCCTACAGTAGAGATGTGTTTTGGCCATGATGATGTTCACAACAGCCAGTACAACAAAGCTCTCTAAAAAAAACTAGTGGGAAAAAAAACTAGTGGGAAATGCCAAAAATGTCCTAAATATTGTTTCTCTCTGTAATTTACAGCTCCAGTTACTTTAAAAACTTTCAAGTTTAGGCGGAGGGTGCATGTCAGCTTGTCTAGATCTGCCATTACAGAGGTATTGCTTGGTGCATCCGGGGCAAAACTATGAGGAGCTAGAGAGTACGTATACCATGGCCAGAGAGACCTGGGGACCTGAGGTGCCTCCTGCTTTAGCTGTGCAAGTGCTCAGCTAATTGCAAGTGTGGACTTAGAGACTAACGAGAGAGCAAGATACAAGGTGTGGTTGTCTAAAATCAAGATCCACAAATGCGTCTTCACAGGGCATCAAACCTTTTAGTTGAATCTGGGGCCAACACTATTTTGTAGATTTGGTCCTAGCACCAGACTTTTTAAAAATGAAGCTGAGAGTTTCATGACAAACAAGACTTGGAGCTGAGATTATAATAAATATATCAAGTACTGCAAGATTGGTGCTAAAATTGTAAGCACCAACAGTGTCATTCTGAAATCCTCCCTTCACCAAGGTCAGTGAGAGTTTTACTGAGGACCTGACAGGCTAAGGACTTCATGCTATGTTTTTAGAGGCAATATAAAACTATGTAAGTCTTGACCATATCTACTCATTTCAGCCTGTGTACTACAGCCCTGGAAACTTCTCAGTGATACTGTTTTTAAACTGGCACCACTGTTTAAATACAGGTTGAATAAAACTGCTGAAGACCAAGCATACCTACATATTTCTAAACATTTATGTCCAGCCACGGAAACTGGCATTCTCTTTAAACAAAAAGTGGAAAAACCCCCAACATTTCAGAATTTTCTAAAGAAATACAGCAAATGTACTGCAAAGACAGACAAGAAATGGGATCTAATATATAGCTTCTAATAAGAACAGGGAAGTTAACCCAAGAATCTTGGCCATGTTCCAGTTCTAATAATTGCATTTTAGCTCTCTAAATTCCCTCTGTAATTTCATATAGGTAGAGAATTCTTCAATTCCTGTCCTAAGCTGTTGTGTAGATTTGCTATTCATTAATGAACAATGCCATTTTCCAGTCACGCAAAGCTTAAGTCATACATAAACTATCTGGATTTTATCAAATTAACTATTAAGAAAATGCCCTAACTCCAGTTTAGTCACATTTAACTTCTGAGGCAGTTTCACTGGTGAAAAAAATTACGGTTCTCCACAGTTGTACTTCTTCTCTTCAGTTGAAATATCTAAGATTTTAATACCACAATACACAGCAATAGTATCTTTGAATGAGAGTATACCTGCTATATTTTGAAGAAAAGAAGGTACATTATTCAGATGACCACAAAAGGAAATGTGTAACATAGGCATAAAATATATATCACTAATATTCAACAACAGGCATATCTACCAAAGCAAAACCAGAACTATTTTTCCTGAATTTTACTCTGTCATTTGAGTACATTTTTTCTGATGTTCAATCTTTACTGAGTGCATTATGGACTTCTCCAGGGAGCCGAAAATGTGTTTTTTAAGTAAACATGAAATGCTTTGATAAATCAAAACATTCAAATGAGATTACTTTTGGAAAAAAATCTATTCTGTTTTTAACTGAAGTTCTATTGTGTAGGATAATAATAAAACCCTTTACCCCAAAAGACTGAAACAAATTTTTATTCATTGTTGCCATACTGCACATTTCTTAAAAACTAAATTGTCATATCAAATGTAAATAATGTGTTCCCATAAGCTAATCAGAAAGAAGTAGAAATTGCCTACAGCATTCTGAGTGATCAATATTTTAATGTGGTAATTAAAAGAAGCAGCACCTTTCCAGTACAAATATTCCTGCATCACAGACGTTCAGTGGTCTATACCATCACCTATTCAAGAGGAAACAAAGCAACCCGTAGTGCAAATGAACCACTCATCCTTTGAATATTGACCTGTGATAGTAAATTTCAGACCACTGCTTGGAATGTTGCTGGGTAAACCACCAGAGGATTGTTTCTACCTGAAAAAACACTTCTTGCTACTTATTACCTTATATTGTTTTAAATTACACCTTGGAATCTTATGGCTATGCAGAGATTTGTTTTTATGGAGATGATAAGCCCCCAAATACCTACTTTAAAGTAGAAGCCTTATTTTTCAGCTTTAAATACAGATTACAAGCCTGGTACTGCAAGGCAATATGCACTGTTCAGGAGTGCCTATTATCTGCAATAGGCTCCTTGCAATTAATTGAGACTGCTCCATAGCTGGAAGATACAGTGTATATTTCTACATGCATTACTTACGTACTGTACTACAAATGGTAACACTGACATTAAAAGTAGTATCGAGCAGGAGCCAGATCTTCAAATATGTAAACTGCAGTAGCCTTATTGCAGTTGCCTGAGGCATGATGGTTTATAGCACTATAGGTTTTAGCCTTATGTTGAGAGAAATAAAATGACTAAATATGAGCTACAAGAGTATGAGTCATACACAGTAGCATTTTGAAAGTTTAGATAACTAAACAGAAATTAGTCAATGTTTAGATAAGTAAAAGTACCTGTGAATATTGAGAGATCTCTTGTCCCAAACTGACTTTCATAGAAATCTAAGTCCACCACCATTTTCAGCTGGACCATAAATTCTTAAATCAGGAGATCTGATCTCAGCAAGTTTAAGAAAGATACCTGAATCATAAACGTAACAATCTGGTAGAAGTCCAGCAAGGCATTTAGGCATGAGCTTAATTTTAATCTAGTGACTAGCTCCACTGAATTAATAGCACAACTCATGGTCTCGAAGTTAAGCAAATGCTTAAAGCATTTTATTGACTCAGTTACAACTATTAGATCAGAGCTTCTTGGGGCTGCTTCTCAGACACTGCCAGATTAGTTAGTGTGAGACTAGAACAAGTGTTGATGTCAAAGAAACCCCTGCAATTCTGTAAAAGCCAAGGGGCATATGAATTGCGTGTCTTTGCAGGGGTTCCTGGATTTGCATGTACTAACCTTGGAGCCTCTTCCTGAAATATAATAAATAATTTACAGATTCCACAGCCCTGTACAAATATTAATTACGGTGTCTTATCACACTTCCTTAGCAAAACTGAAAATAAATTGTCCAAAGCCAGGCAGTGAGTGGTGGAGCTGGTAACACACTTCTAATACCCATCTATTTGCTCCCTACTTCAATTTGATATCCGTTTCAAAGATCTAGATGCTATGTTTGACAAATCAGATGCAAATTACTGCATTTTAGCTAATCGGCCCTAGGTGGAGGAGCTGTAAAATTCTTTTTTAGTCTTTTTGGGCCTTTAGTTTCCAGGCAGGTGAGTAGATGATGCACTTCTTTTTCATTTAGAAACATACTCAGTGTAAATTTATAGCTAAAGAATTCCCTAAAGTGAAAGGATGGGTTAAAGACTGTGTCAGTACAAACTCCTCCCTCCTGGATCCAGAGACCATGCACATCTCATTTGAGGTGGGTGGGGAGGGTCTCTCTTCGTTCAAGTATGCCCCTAGTTCTTCTCCGTTACCAGAACTGCACGTCCATCCTCACCTCTGCCTGCTCAAGATGCTGTTACTCCTGCGTCGTCACGAGTACCTATATTCTTCTCAGTACACAAGTTGTGAGCTCTAACACTTTATAATATGAAAAAGCAGTCTAAACATTAGAATACAAAGCACTTCTTTATGAATTAATTAGCACCACAGTACTTGGCCTCTTAACTAGACTGCGGTCTGTAATTTGAGGGTTATCATTAGCAGCCCCTATAAAACTGGTACAATAGATCTGTGAACACCGCTTTCTAATTCAGAGTAATAATCTTCCTACAATTGTGTTCATTGTTGTTCTTTAACTGTGGGGGAAACGAAATATATCAATTCAATTGAATGAATCTAGTATTTATCTCTCCCTTGCTATCTCGTATTAAGAAATTACAGAGCATTATTCATATCTGTTTGGTAAAGGCAATAGTAAAAGGTTTGTGTAGAAAATAGGTACAGCACATTTTAACAAAAATATCCACGCAATTTGGTAGGTAGAAAGCTTTTATAAACTCTGGTTTCTGCTAGGTTACTGTATTAGGAGTCTCAAGGTTTCCTCCAGTTAAGGTTAATTTATTGCTTGTATTAGTGCATATGCCTTAACAATGTAAAGAGCATTTCCCACAGATCGGTTAATAAGATGCAGCACAGAGAAAGGGCCAATGAATCTGTTTGTTACAGTCTACTTAGTGAAGCTATGGCTACAATACTCTGTTGCTGAAGTCAGTGAAAAGACACCAGCACAACACAATCCAAGGAAAATGCAAGCTGATACAGCACAAAAGATTCTTTGTTTAAGAGCAGCAGAAATTTCCAGCAACTATCTGTACAAAAATGCACGATAGAAGAGAATGTAATTAAATAACAAAGCAAACCCAAACTAAAAGAGAATCATTATAAACCAGGACAAGGACACTTTGTTTTTAAGTGCACACAATGAATTTTAAAGATCTTTCTTCAGAAGGGGCAATAAAGTATTATGGAGGAGTGACACATTTGATGGATGGGTGGGTTCTGAAAAACCACATTATCAATTACTTTTTCATGTTTGGCTCTGGTCCAGCAATTTTTATTTGAACAGGCCACATGCTAGCATGGTTTTGATTGCAGGAAGTGACTGACTGTTGTTAAAGGGGGTACTATTCATTTGCTATCTGCAGCTTTACTCTAGCCCTCCTTTTTCTGAGAGGGACTCTGTTACAGCAGGCATCATTTCAATTCTTAAAAGGAAAAAAAATAAAATAAAAAAAAAGTTTGTTTAGTAAACTACTCCCTGTTTTGTTTTCAGCCAGCTCACATCAAGTTCAACCCAGTATATCTTGCAGGTTGTTCAAAAACCAAACGATTTGATTGTCCCTCAAGTTTATTTCCCCATCAGTTTGACTCTGTGGATTGTATCCCTTCTCTCTTTTATACCAGTGTTTATCCAAAGCAGTGCCATTAAACCCGATGGAGTCACTTGAGCTACAGGCAATTAGGGAGTAAATCCTCATTCACTGTTTCCTTAAGTAAACTTTGCAGAGGTTCACGAGATTGCCTCATCAAAAGGATTAGTTATTAGGAACAAAATGTCACGGTTTACCTTTGAGACAGGTGTGGGTTAAAGGACTGGATGATATCTGGAGTACTTGGAGTGAGGATCACTGCACGTATACAGCTACACAGATAGAAACAGTCCTTCAAATAACAATCATTTCCTTTTTACTTCCTTTAACTGTGGATTGTGAAGGTCCATTCGCCAGCACCCAGTGAAGAGACTTGCATTGTTTTCACTCAGTTTTCACAGAGACCAAACTGCGACCCCTACTATAAATCATACCTAGAACACGGGACAGAGTCTCACCACTTCCAGAATCCATTTTGATCCGCTCCAGAAGACTGACAGCAGCTCTCCATCCCATGGAAGATACTCTGGACTCCCCATTGGGCTCCTCTCCGGTATTGGGGGCAGGAAAGAAAAATGTGTTAAGGACAAGAAAGGCAAGGCTGCAACATGATGATGTAATGCATGCTAGGAGAGCATGAACTCTCAGCTCTCCAGACCCAGGTGAACAGGGGTAACAGAAAGGTAACCTCACATGCTGCTTCGACATAATCTGATGACTGGGCAATATTTTTCACATCATCCCAAAATATGCATATAATCCACAAAAGCCTAACATTGACCATTTTCTCAAGAAAGGATTGCTGACTCCATGTCCATATATAGGGTCGCTGTACCTTAATCCATTAAACACAGAAATAGAAGCAGAATGCATTCAGTGGTTCTCAAAATCCATTTAATGTTTAAAAGTTTCAATGCTGAAATACACTAAAAGTTCAAAACTGCCTGGGCTCCTGTGAGACAGCAGGAAGTTTACATTGCAACTAATAAATTTACTTGAAGCACATAATCTTGACTATTTCCATTCTGAATAATAACCGGAGAAGAATTATTCTTCCCATTCCTTAAGACGGAAAAGTGTATTTAGAGAACAACCCTGGTTGTTCATCAGACGAAAACACACTGCCGTTGAAATAGAGTTTTCTATAGTTTTAGAAGAATAAACATATATACAGCAGCTATTTGTTGAAATCAGTCTCTACTAAACGCATTGATCTTTTTATATAGTAATTCCATAGCTACTAAAAGAGGTGTGTACATCTTACTCATGAATGTGGCTCCTAAGGAAAGTGTAAAGAAATTAAAACTGTTTCACAATATGCGGTATCTAAACTTCTGATTCCCTGTGCTTGCTGAATCTGCAGTACAATAAACGCATGCAAGCCAACTTCAATACATAATTGAAGATTATAAGAGAAATGGTGTCTTTAGCCCTTCAGAGCAGCCAGGAAATTTGCAGTATGTGAAGTGAAAAAGAGAAGTTCAAAATCTTATTTACACTCTGAAAATAAGTTAAAAATCTTTTTTGAGTTTTTGCCCTAGACAATATTTTTGTGCTGCTCAGTTTACTCACTTTTGCCAAAGTACAGATATGTTAATAGGGTCGATATAAAGAACATTAAACTAACGATATATTATATTCATTTTAAATTATTTTTCTTTCTTTTGGCCTGTACTGGCTGTACCCCTCAGAACAGCTTTCCTCATCCTACTTAATGCACCTTGAACTTGTAAAATTAAATTGGTTTATATAGTTTTCTTGCATGATTAAATATAAATCATTCTACAATGTTAATTTCCAAACAGTGATACTTTCGCTTTTATCAAAATTATGTGACAAAAATCCCCTTTTCAACTCAATATTTACTTTTGAAAAGATAAAGTTTTGAAAAATGTGGAATAGTATTTATTGCAGCTAAGAAATCTTGAGTCAAAGACTTAACTCAAAGAACAGGATTTATTCAGTAATGCGTGCCAGAGGCTAAATAGTGACTTTCATTAATGGTGGTGTAAGGGCTGGGAGAACTTTCTTTACTTTCAGGGACATGGACTGCATCTTGGGTAACAAGAAGGCATGCTAAATCGGTTCTCCTTATCTTCTAATATTATTAGCAGACTCCTAACATTGCAGTAAGCACTGAAACCTGGTTAGAGAAATTGAAAGGCAGGGTAAAATGGTAAGCCGTGTGTTTTCAAACAGTCATCACTCCTGAGGGAGAAATCCTTGTTCTTCTTATACTGGGGGTGAACGTAAGGCAGGCTGTGTCATGTGAGTGGGTGACTTTTTCCTCATTATAACTCTGGCTTTCAGCACTTAGACCAGCCCACACATTTTCTTGTGAAACCATCTGATTAATTTTTTGGAAGCTAAGAAAGTTTTGGATCCAATGCTGCAAATGAACGGGTGGACTTTAAGTTACTGAGATTAACGTGGTTCCTATGAATAAAGTGCACTAAGAAATGTTGTATTCTTGTCAGGGGTATAGCTTGTTATCTAGCTGCAATGTGACTATAAGGTATAGTTGTGTGAAAACGCTTTGTTCAGGCCCAGCTCTGTCAGTTCAAGCCATATTATTGCACTCATTTCGTGTTTATTGCAAGCTAGAAAGATGTTGCCACAACATGTGGGACAAACAAGCCTTATGGCTGCATCCATTTAGCAAATGTTGCAGGTGGGCCTCAAGACTAAGTCACTCCCTTGCAGAAAGTCAGGGGTGATTAGGTAGCACTCACATCTCAAACCTGATAAAAAGGCGTAAATGCAACTTAAGGATGGCATAGGACTTTACAAGAGCTCTCCGAGGGAGTTTTCTCCCCAAAGAATTTGTCACGGGTTTTCCATGGAAGAAAATATTCCTTACTGCTAGTTCATAGATTTCAATGAGAAAGGGAACGTTGCCTAGGAAAAATTACTTTAATTTCAAGTATCTGTCTAAGCCATTCTGTACTGCGTAAGTTTGCAAATCCAGCTTCCAGTATATGAGAGGCCTTAAGCTGCTATCCTTCCTGCAGAAAAACCTTCTGTGGACTTTAACAGTGGTTTTCCTGCCACATCCCAAGTGAGTGCCTTGTAAGTGGAATTGCAAGAAGTTTGCATGTAATGAATCAAGCAGAAATAAACAAAGTAAGACCATGAATCCAAAACACCAACACCTATAAAAGAACTAAATAAAATGGGACTTTGGCAATGTTAAAGAAGAATGTAAAGACTTCACTGAAAAACAGTTTGGAACATGCAAAACTCTTGTTTTGTGAGAGAGCTACACATAAATCAACATACAAATCATTGTATTATACATAGTATCATAAATTCTCTTAATGTGCTTACTAGCTACAACATATCCCTGCGGTCATTAATGACTAATTTAGAAAGTTGTAAGTAGGGAGTGTTTTAAAAACTTACTGAGACAGGGTCACTTGATAGCACTTGTAAAACACAAGAACATAAACCGTGTGTCATGCTGTTACTTTCTTCTACCAGTAAAACCTGGCTTAACACCATAATTAAAAGTTTTAAGCGGAGAGAACTTGGTGCCAATTCAACTGAAAACCTCACTGAGTTTATCTTTTTGAAAGATAAGAAGAGCACTTGTTACACAGTGCACTTAAATAGGTGTACTGATGTAAGATTCACTCTGAGACATTTTGAACTGATTGATTTATCAGTTTAACACCTTTATTTTTGTGAGTGTGTGTGTGCGCGCGCACGTGTGTGTGAGTACACAGCTGACAAAGCATGGTGACCTAGTAACTTGGTCCCAAAATAAACTGTAATAAGTCTCAGTGCTAGGCACAACTCTCTTGGACTTCAGCTACAGTCATTCCAGACAGGAAACCTGTGGGGTTACATACAAAATGGCCTCAGGATTGGACCCTTTATTAAAGGTCCTCTGGCACTGATAAATCTCTGTATTAAGGTTATGACTTGACTATAAAAAAGTCACCAGAGTCTGAAAGTGGGTTAGAAAATCTTAGCTGGAAAACAGAATTTCTTTTTCACCTACCCTGTAAAATACATATATAAGCACACTGTTCTGTTCACTTCAGACCTTAGAGTGATTGTAAACAAAAGCAGACTAGTTCTGAATTAATAGGACTGAAATAACCAGTTGCTTTTCTTGATAAGAGCAGAAAAAGCATGGATGCGATGTTTTGCAACCCCTGGCTCCTCTGTGGTATTTCATAAGGGTTTTTCTACACCAGTCAAAACTCAGCACACTTACTGTGCATATAAAACTGCCTAAATATTTCTTGCAGTCGATTAACTTATGAGAAGTCTTTAGCAAGATGTGTAAAACATTTAAAAGCTACCTTCTCCACTTGCTAGATAATAGTACCGGTTATATAACTTACCATAAAAGATTTTTCAAAAAAAGAAGGAAAAAACAAGGAACTTTAAATACAAAAGAGCCTATATTTAAAGACCCATCAAGGCTGTGTCAGAAGTGACAAAAGGCAGGAAAATAAAATGACATTGACATTCTGATCTTAATTCACATCATTTAAAAGTGGCAAGTTATAGCACACTTTCTCTTAAACTTCTGGGTTTCACGGATCTTGCCAGAACGCTGTGCAAAAATACAGTGATTAGTTACATAAAGAGTTAAGTATATAGACATATACATCTTGCTAAAGCTTAGCAAACCAAACTCTGCCCTACTCCTCCCACACAGATTCTCTGAAGACTAATGGGCAAGCAAGAGTGAACAGTGCTGAAGCTTCAACGAACAGTGCTGTTAAATTGCCCTCCAAAAGAAGAAGAGGGACTGCTTTGACCAAAAAGCTGTACGTGTTTTCCTTCTAAGGTGTTGAATACCTTTCCATCTGGGGCTCTGTACCTCATGCCAAACTCATGCAGGGTGACAAGGAACAAAGAATCCTGCTGTCATTTTCAGAATTCAGTTTCTTCAGATATAGTGCTTATTTTATAACTGGACTCGTCCTTCTCCACGTTGCAGATTTGATGGTAAAATCCGCTGAGCTCACCCATCACGTTTCCAGAGATGCTTGCGGCTCTGCAGAGTGAGTTGTTCTGTTCTTGCACAGCTTTCAAGCACTTGGGCGACAGGCATTTAAGCATTTGCAGATTTGGCAGCCATTCTTCTGAATGTCAAAACTTGATCCTGGCACATGGTGAACGTCCTCTATTTCAGAGGAGTTGGAAGTGCTCCGCTGCCTAGTGAAGGGTGCTCATGACCGATCTTTTAAAAGCATTTTTGGTGCTGGGAGATTTAGACACATAGGAAGCAGTGTTTTCGTAATTAAGCAGGTGTTTTATCTCCAAATCTTTAAACAATATTTAGAGGTCTAAATCCCACTGGAACACTGATTATGAACTTGGTAAATACGAAAATTCCAGTGGGAACGAAATATGCAAGTAGGCTGAAGGCTGAGTATTGTGATACCTAACATGTAGATGGTTTTGGTCGTATAAAAACAGAAGGTGAGAAGGACATATTTTGGTCCATTTCCCAATGGACCCGCTGCCATTTTAAGCAAAAAAACTGCTTCAAAAGGATTCAGAATTAGTTGCCACAAACCGCTCCAGATGCTAGCGGTTACAGCACTCACCATGGAGGAAGCAGATTTTGGTTACACACTCTGCTTCAGAAAGAGGAGGAATTTCCATCCCGCGCCTCCTGCAGCTCCAAGCCCTAGGTAGTGGCAGAAGATGGATGCCATTACGCCCTTCATCAGCACCACCGCTACACTGCTTCAGAGTCCTGAGCTCCTGACTACTGGACCAGCCCTCGGAGGTCACGTAAGCAAGGCAAAACCTCGATAGCAAAACCCGGGTGGCATGTCCCATCAAGGCCTCAAGGTGCTTGGCAGCTGCAGGCCTCAGCCAGAGATCTGTGGGCAGTAAAAAATATTTACGACCAAAAATCTAAGTATATCTAAATTAGCTACCATTGTTAGGGCACTAATTGCTGAGTGCAAGTTTTGAGACTATAGATTTGGAATACAGGCATCAAAAATGACGTGACTAAACCTCATCTATTTTGCATGCAGGTTTAAACTGCAGCTCATCAGGAATACAAACTGCTTGAAGGCAAATCTAAGCATGACAGGCACAGAGAGAAAAAAAAAGTCTGAGCCTATCCTTCACGTGTGCGTCACCGCACGGCATTGTCTGCAGTGGGGCTCAGGAGAAGAATTGATCTGGGGTCTTTTCAGGACACAGCACCACTAGGTGCAGAATTGTTTTTTTGGGGCAATCGGGCGTCCACGTTACGGCTTGCCAGTGGCAGTAGTGCAGCAGGCATGCGACGTGCAGGCCTGGGAAGGCATTTCCTGGAGCCTTCCCTTCCCTTCCCTTCCCTTCCCTTCCCTTCCCTTCCCTTCCCTTCCCTTCCCTTCCCTTCCCTTCCCTTCCCTTCCCTTCCCTTCCCTTCCCTTCCCTTCCCTTCCCTTCCCTTCCCTTCCCTTCCCTTCCCTTCCCTTCCCTTCCCTTCCCTTCCCTTCCCTTCCCTTCCCTTCCCTTCCCTTCCCTTCCCTTCCCTTCCCTTCCCTTCCCTTCCCGATTTCCAGCCGCGTTTATCGCGCCTTCAGAAGCGGGCCCCGTGGGACCCAGCCGCCCTCCTCCCATCTGACGCCGGCAGAAAATGCCCCGTCGAATGTCACCGCACCTTCACAACGTATCATTCAAAGGTCAAGTCCTTAAGCCTTACTCTTGCGACTAGCTAACACCCCCCCACTGCAACCGCTTCCCACAGTAAAGACCGAGCCCGTTAAGTAAAGCCGGCAGGAAAAAAAGCCTTAAATCACGTCGCATTCAGCGACTACAACACGGCACCGCGCCGCCTGCCCAGGCCGCGCCGCGGGGACCAGCG
>NW_008825114.1:11311641-11340058 GCF_000699105.1 Pygoscelis adeliae
TTTCTTGTTTTCCCCACGACCCGGTTTGTGGGTTTTTTTTTTCTGGGGGTGGTGGGGTGGGGGTTGGTGGAAGAATGTGTGGCCGGCTGGGCTCGTCCTCTGCTTTTCTTCAAAATGCCGCTCAGGACACGCATCTTGTCTTGGCTCGGCCCCCTCGCGCCTTTCATTGACATGTCAAGTGCCGATAACCTGGGAGTGAGGCGGCGAGCTATTTCATTATCCTTAGGTGGAAGAGCGCTGTGTCCTCAAAGTGACAAGTGACTTCTGGTACGATTGTTTAGCGGGCTTCTGAAAACAAACAAAAAAAGCAGCGGAGGTGTTCATGTTTACCACGGTAGTCCTTAAATTACTGGCAGTATTTTTCCTTGCAGTTCTGTCATCGGTAACAGAAGAACAAAACAAAAACCAGCAACTTTTTGCTCCTTGAAGTGGTGATATGTGTTTGAGTCCTCTGTGGGTTGAGTGAAAGCAAGATGTGTTTCTAAAACTCATTTAAATAAAAACTCCAAAACCTAAATTATGGATTTGTAAGTGGCTTCTCAAGCTTAAGTGTTATAGGTATGAACCCCTGTGTGCTTCTGCTGTGAACCAGCGTTGGGTTTTTTTTTTGTCTGAGGAAAATACTCTCCTGCGTACTGTATGCAGTCTGCTTAGGAGATGAGGATGTTGCACAGTATGTCTCGAAAGAGGGAAAACTACAAACCCCACCCTGAACTTCCAAGCAAGAGCTAGAATGCATAGTTCTATTTGTGTGTTGGAGAAATGCTTGAAAAGGGGAGTAACCTGTGCTCAGAAGAATGTCAGTTTTGTGTTATGAAGTACCCATGCTTTTTCCTTTTTGTGTCTCAAACAGTTTAAAGCTAGAATGTGAAAAACTGGCCAGTGAGAAGACAGAGATGCAGCGACATTATGTCATGGTAAGCAAGCTGCATAACAAATTCAAAATGTCTATTAGCTTGGTATACTGAGACCGAAATACATTCGGATTGCTGGAGGCGAACAGAAAGATTATAGTAGCGCTGCTGTTGTTGAGGTTGCATCAGTGCTTCCGTTATAAATCCGTAGTTTCAGGGGTTTATAACTTGTTGGCAGCAGTTAGTTTCCGTGCAAAACCTGCTTTTTAACCTTTTAAGCGATTGGGGGTATTTCTTCCGAATGCTAGCAGATTACTTGTCAGCCCTTTAAAGCCGTGTACAACTTCCGTAGTGTACCTGGGGATGATGTTTTCACTTTTGCTGACTTCTCCCAATGATCATATCTCCGTAAAACGGTTAGGGATAGTATTTTTTTTCTGTGATGGGAGTAAGCCAAAATTGTACATGTAGGCATACAAACCTGAAGCCTACTTCCTAGAAGAACTGTTGCACCTGGGCAGCCGGTTCATTGTTTCACTAAATTCAGAATGGTAGGGATCTCAGCTGTGAAAGGGATTTCCTCAATGGTTGTGGTCTGCCTGGTTAAATAATGTGCACAGGAAGACATCTCTAAATACATAATTGCGTGATGGATCATGGTAACTCCAGAGGAGCTCTTGCTATCTGCTGTCTTGTACACCTATGACGGATTAGCCGTTTTCCATCTGTACGTGACAAATAACACCCTTGTATTTACAAAAAGAGTAAATAACCTTGAAAAATTCTTAACCAAGAGCACAAGCAAATGTTAAGGCTTGCAGTTGTCTTTTTCATGCCTGATACAACTATGTCTTGGAGATTGTTTAGTGCTAATATTACACACTGAACTGAGTTCGCCGCAATCCTCAGGCACGACAGGACATACTTAGATTATGTATCTGCTTTGGCTCTGAATTTCCATGCTCTCTCATTTTTTGCATCCCTGCAATTTAACTGCGGGTTTTTTGTGTTTTTAATTTAAAATATTGAATAACCGGTCTGTTAGACATTGCTGATTTATATGTGTGTCTGGCTTCAAGCACTTTGGGCGGGTTTTTTGGCATCTTTTATGTGTGCTAGGGAATAAAATCTTGAGCGTTTTCTGTGTGGCTTTTTTTCTGCTTCTAATCTTTAACTCTGGTTGTGATTACTTGTAACGATTTTTTTGTTGTCTGGTTTTTTCCTTGTTTTATGGCTGTTCTTTGTAAATTTGACATGAAGCAATGTAGATAAAGCAAAAAATGCAAAAAAAAAAAAAAGGATTGCTGTGAAATGCTCTTTCGAATTCCAGGAGCTCTTCAAGGCCAATAAATGTTTTTAGGTCTGTATGTCTTTGTACAGATGATGTTTGAGTCAAAGTGAATTTTGGAATGATTTTCACAATTGCAAGGTCTAATAGAGTCATCTTCTTCTTTCTTAGTATTACGAGATGTCCTATGGGCTGAATATAGAGATGCATAAACAGGTAGGTAGATAATTTGTTTTGTGTAAGAATGCTCTGTATAATTTCTCCCATCAGTCTTAAAACAGATCTGTATTGTGTGTGACTTGCTTTAACTGCATGCTTGAGTGCATTGGAAATTTTTTTGTACTTAACCTGGCCCTGAAACTTCCATCTTGTTGTATGGTGTACAGGCTTTGCGTAGGTTACGGTCTTGGCTGCCGGTTGTGCGTTATTCGGTTGACTTTCCACATGCAATCTCCTCATGTGCAAGTGGTCCTGTACTGCACGGGGAGGGTGTATGTGAGTAGGGACGGGTATGTGGGTTGTACCTTCAGATCGGTCTGACCTCGAACCTTTGGGGTTTACATTTTGGGATGACAGCTACATCACGAATGCGTATTAGGTGTCGAGGGATTTGTATTTGCAAGTGGAAAAGACTGTTCTCTTCGGTTAACCTGGACTGATCTAAGCTGGAGCTGCAAAAGCAATTGATGCACTGCCGTGTTCCTGTTTCCCTCAGGCTGCTTACTCGGACCTTTGTCCAAAACCAGTGTCTTAGCATCTCAAACACTAAAGAGTAAATGAGCTTTCTGCGAGGATGTTAGCATGCTTGGTTTTGTGCCTTGAAATCTAGCACTTAGGCCAAGATTAGCAGGAGATTAGTCAGATGGAGCATGGTAGTGTAAATCAGAGTTTCTTATTCGGTAATGTGTGGTTTTAACCTTCTCTGGGGGAGAATGAATTAAACATCTGACCTCTTTTCCAGTGAGAGAACTTTTTGTATGGTGGAGTTTAATACTGACAACTCATTTTAGCAAACGGTAGAGCAATTCACCAGCATTGCTGGGGAGTGTAAACTGCAGAAATAAAGAAATGGTTGGATGGGAGAAGAAGCACTATCTGAAAGTTGGTTTGTATGCATTTCTGTTCAGAGTTAGGGATTTGGAACTTCTCTGGGTTGTGGAAATAGGATTTCTTTATCTTGTTGAGAGCAGACATACAAGTGAAATGTTTTTTCATGTTATTTATTATTCATTATATTTTGTATTCCATTAGCATCTCAATGCCAGAGTACTGATTAGGGCCATTTGCACTAGATGGCATACAAATATGAAGACGGTGGGATTTCCTGTCTCAAAGCATTTTGCGTCCGCAGCTCCAAACTTATGGGACCTTGTTACATACATGTTATTTTACAGACGTATATCTAGACCTGTTGAATTCAGATGTTCTCCTCACAGGTACCATGAAGACTCAACAAGTGCGTTTAATGAATGGTTGAGAGGAAAAGGCTGTGATTGCAGCTGATCAGATTGTACGTACGTGGTGACTCTGGACCTGATTCAGGTCACGGGTGCTGGTGGAAAAACTGGTCACTGACTCTTGGAGGTGTTGGGTCTGTTCTCAAATGAATAGCCAGATTGTTTCAGGTGCCATTTAAAAAAACAGAAAAGACAAAACAAAAACCCCAAACAAAAAAAACCCCAATCAGTAAAGCATGAGATATGGAAACAATTCGCAAAGACTAGAGTCCTTATAGGCCACCTACGTAGCAAATTCTTACAGGCATTTGAAAGCAAGCATCGCAGTCAAACCTGTTTATATTTCTAGGTACCCAGTTTTTACAGCAGTTAGTTGTATGTAGACTTACACTGACTGCATAAAATTCTGTGGGACAAAATCAGCTTGCAAGTGCAGTGTGTAATTAAATTGTATTAAGTGGGGGGAAAAAACCCCACATTAAAAGCCCTTTTAATTTCTAAATGCTTTACTTCAGAAATTGTATACAGTTATGGTGATGGAGTTGTCAGTGATATTCTGGAGAAATTAAATACTTAGTTACACCTAAGTGTGGGGATTAAAAAGGACTAGGTTTTAATTAAACACCTTTTTCCATTAGTGTTCAGTCTGTTCAAATTAGTATTTTAAGTATCGTACTCTCATGCAAAACACTTAAATATTTTGTCAGATGTTGGTTCAAATTAGCTGCGGCTAAGAAACTTGTTTGCTATCATTCTTAAATCTGATAACCAATTTCATATCTCTCATGTCTCCCCTTCTATTGCCACAGCGTTTGGGTTTTTTTTTTCCTTTCTCTTTTTGCTCCAGCAACTGCAAAATACTTCCCATCTTGCTTTATGATCACAGCACTAGGGTCCAATTTGGTATATTATATAGATAGCATTGATTGCTTCATTTGATGTATGCGAAGCTTTTTTAGTCTTCCACCTTAAATTCCGTTCTCTTCCTCTCTCATCTTTGAATTTTACTCGGCTGAAATTGAGCGATTCACCTCCTCCCCCCCCTTCTCCTCCACATTATGAAATACAGACAGCCCTGCAAACCACCTACTTATTATATTTTCTTTCTTTTTTTCACTTTAGCACAGAGGCATATCTGTCTTTATTTGTTTTTCTGGGCAGACAGCCTTGGTTCCTCTCAGGTTCTTTTCCAGATGTACTCGCTGGATGCCCTTGTAATGGAAAGCAGGCAATAATGCAGTGAAGTTGCCCTTCGGCGTAATTGGGCCTAGTTCTCAAGATCAGGTTAGGCTTATTCACTTATTAGATTTGCGTCTCAAAGGGTTCAAGAGCAGGACTCCCTGGAGTCCTTGGAAGTACCCTAGTAATTGGTGGCCCTGATATTGGAAACCTTTGTGTATTTTTCTGTTAAAGCTTCTGTTCTTCTTGGCTGCTCCCAGCCACAGAGTATTTATTTTTAGAGAAATTTTTCACTGGAACAGAAAATGATGGCTGTGATGGAGTCATGACTCTGTGACTTAGCAAATTGATAAAGGGATAAACGCGCAGAGAGCAGCGGTAGTGAGTGTGCCTGTGTGTCCAGGGGGGGGGAGAGGGGGAAAGAGCATCTCTTTTCCCACCCCTCGTGTGATGCTCATCATCAGTCATCCTGTGTTGATTTTGATAGAAGACTATTAAAGTGAAACCTATGGGGAATTTGTCATTCTGAAAGGAAAGCTAATGTAATTAGTACCAATTAAAGTACATTTAGTAAATTGGATTTAATCTTAATTAAGCCTGCATAATGTTGCCAATTTTTAACAATTATGTTTGAGAACATAATTAATTTAAATTTTGGTAACTGAGTAAATAGCATTATACTGGTAGAATTAGTCATTTGTATTTTTTCTTAAAGACAAGTGTGGGGTATGTTGTGACATGTGGTGTTACAGTCTAAAATAGTAAGTTAATTTTTGATTTTCTGTTCTAGGATCAATAGAGCTTCAAAATAGACACATTCCAAAAAAAAAAAGGCATTGAGTTGAGGGGTTTTGGGTTGCATTATGAACAGATACTTCCCTACAGTTTTAAATTTCAATATTAGCATAAATATGAATGTTTGAGTGTGGTCTGAAGATTCTTACCCATTTCTTACTAAGTTGCTTTTTTAACATTTGTTTTTAAGAGGCTCAGTGGATAGTTTATGAATGAAGAGTTGACATGCTGCTCTGTGTTTCTAATATACTGTTGCTACTTGGTGGTGGTGGTCATTTGGTTTAATTTCTGAAATTAGGCTGTTTTAATGTTATGGTAAACAGTTTATTTAAATTGCTGTAATCAAACATGCTTGCTGAAGGTTTTAATTCAGAATGGTAATTATCGTTTAAAAGAAGTGTCTGTATTTGGCTACAGACAACGTATTTGTGAATGGGACTGATGGAAGGCATAAATAGGATACAGCATTCACTTTTTACTTCAGTTAAGTTTTTTGGAGGTGGCAATACGTAAATTCTGAGTCACTCTTTCTGGTTAGACCTCCGTCTTTGAACTTATTCACATGCTAGAATGTTGGATTTCAGCATTTTTGAAAGAAAATTCAGATCTTTTAAGAAGCTGAGTATTAAAAAATAAATGAAATGACTTTTTAAGATCACAGTTAAAAAAAAAAAAATCAGTCCAATCCATGTAAATTTTATTACAAGACTTGGGCAACAAGCATTTGAGTGCTGCTAAAATATTAATTGGATAGAAATGAAAGGGCTCTGCTAGCTGATAGGATATCATAATCATAGCTGCAGTAGTCGATGGTAAATGATGATAAATGGCATTAGGAACCTTTTAGCAAACTGTAATAACTACGAGGAGGGAAGCAGTATGGATTTGCATTATATCTGATAGCCTCTAGTACCAAGTGGATTGCCAATACTGCTTGTTTAGCATTTTCTAAGGGCAATAGGATATTGATTTCTGACTTACAAGGAACGGCTCTATTTTCACCATTGAAAAGTATTGCAGGTTGTTAAGAAGAAATTGACTTGAAGAGGCCTGACTGCTGCCCATCATGGAGCAAATAAAGCAAAACTGCCGAAGCATGGTGGAGCAGCGAGATGGGGCCCTCAGCAATTTGTTGCTATTAATTTACCATGCTCGACAGCAAATCAATCGGCATCTACTTCATCTGCTGGAGAAAATGCTGTCCAGGGCAGATAAAAGGCCCTGCGTGGTACAGGGAATAGACTGGATTGGCCAAACGGAGGCTGCAGTTAATGTGTAAGTAAGTGAAATCAAGGCCACTGTTGCCGAGAAAGCTGTTTTTAATTAGGTTGGGGCTTTATAGTGAGCTATTTAAGAAAGTAGTATGGAGAGTAAGGGGAGATTTATTGCTGACTTGAGTTAATATATGGGCTGTACGACATCCCAGCCCTGAGTTTCCTTGCTTCTTAAGCCTTAGTAAATTATTTTGGTAAAGGGGTAAAGATGGGAATCAATTTGTTTAATTTAGGGCAGAGTTTTGACCGTTTTTCATCTTCATGGCCATAAAACACATATATCACAGAGAATTGGTTTGTATATGCGCTGTGTAATGGAAAAATACTCCTCTTTTTTTTTTTTTTTGGCAATGATCTGGGCTTGGTGTGAATGTGTGTGCATGCATGTGTGCACTTTTTTTTTTAACACAGTCAGTAGTTGAGAGTATATTGTCTTCCGTTCGAAGAATAGCTGGAAAGCCAGCTAAAATTATACCGGTTGAATTTGTTCTCCATTATAAACAGTAGGAAAGATTTAATAGAGATATAGGCAGTGGGTAGTCAGAACTGAACTGGAAAACTTCAAAATGAGAGAGATTAGAAGTGAAATTTTGAAGGCTGCAGCTCACACAGGACTATTAAGGAGGAAGAGAAAAACAAGTGGCTTTTCTATCAAAGTCGCAAAATGTAAAAAATAGGTTGTCAAATCAGTTTGACAACTGAGGCTTGTTTGTCCCAGTTTTAGGTTATTTAGCCTCTGTGAAGCCAGCAGAAAAGCTTAGAAGCTTATGAAAAGTTAGAAAATGTATTATTCTGCTGTTAAACCAGAAACCTTTTACTTGGTAATAACTGCTACGTTCTGAAATGAGATTCTGTGCTTTCTTTTCCTCATGATACAGACGTTAGACAGCCTTTCTGTGGAGAGGTCCTGTTAATTACTGGGAAGTTTGCTGTTTCCACTTCTCCACCAGTTACTGTTGAAATAACCTCTCCCCCCACAACTGCAGAATAACATGCATGAGGACAAGAACTTCCATTTCACCCTGGTTTTGGCTTTCATAAGCAAAGGAAAGTGTTATTTTCCCCCACTTGTTTCGGCAATTCAGACAGATGCTTAAGACACAGGAAGTAGCACAAAACATGCTGAGCAAACTTTTAAATTAAGACATACGCTCTGTTTTTACTGGCAAAAGGCTGTGCTCGACAGTGCTTAAACATAAAAGCATTTTTCTGTCTTTGAAAGATGCTAATTGCCGTGATGCTGCCTCACTGACTGTGTTAGTTTATGGGCCCACTTGTAGTTACAGAGGGGGCCAGTGGGGACCCTGTGGTTAGGGTTGCCTAACACCTTCCCCTATAAAAAAATTCTTGCAAATTTTTTTTTTTTTTAAATGCAAGAAACTCCATCACCTTTGCTGTTTGCATTAAGGGACGTCATTCTGGCAAGAACCCCCAGCCCCTTTTGGGCAGCGGTGGGGGAGAGGGAAGGCAGGGGGAGAGGTGATGTGTACCTCCCTCCGTCTGTCCGTCCGCAGCGGGAGGCCCCCCCTCCCGCCTGGCACCGCCGCTGGCTCTTCGGGTCAGCCAGCGGGGCTGGAAATACAACGCCGGCATAAGGCTCCCGCTGAACAGTCAGAACTTACTACCTGCCAGGAGAGGGAAGCTTTGTCACCATTTTGTATATAATAACTTTTGCACCATTTTGTGTGGTGAGATTTGCCTTCCTTTTGGGGGCAAAAAAGGAAAAAAACATTAATTAGCAGATAGGTTTCAAAGTGAGGTATCGGAACGCTGGGATGCCCAAGCTTTACAGCATTTGTGTAAGCTGATCCTGCCCCATTGTGTATGTGCATTGTGGTGCAGTTTTTAGTTATACACTCGCTGATCTCATTACCAGTTTTCCTAGAGGATCTCTTTCAGTGCACAAAATAGACGTTAGGAAAGTAGAATTAAGGCTGCAGAGGCGATTGTAAATCTGGCTTGAAAATGTTTGGCTGCTTGGCTCAGCAACTGAAATAACTTCAAACATAAGGATTCAAGCATGTGAAATAATTGCGATTGTAAGCTCCTCGAGGCAGGGATTCTGATTTCAGTTTATGTTAACAAAAAGTGAAGGGGGTGCTCACACAGGTCAGTCACGGTGTATACCATGGACTCGGTGCATTAAAGCCAGGAGACAGATGTCACTCTTAACACCAAGGCTGCCAAACGTTGAGAATTCAGACTTACCAATTTGGTCTTACTTTTTTTTTTTTTTTTTTTAATGAGAAGATATGATGTGCTATTTGTGGACATAATAGAGAACTGTGTTTATCACAGATGTGGGCCAGTTTGTGAACAGTGCGATTGTAGTTGTTACAGAAGTCACTTCTTTTGCTGTCTGCAGATTGAGCACATCTGTTGCCGCTGACTTTCAGAAAACCTATTTAGCCACAAGGCGCAGCGGGAGCAGAACAAAGATGATAATGTGAAACACAGGATGTATAAACCGATACTTGAATTAACTAACAGATGACAATACTTGACGCCGAACTTATCTATACTCAAGAAATGCTATTCATAGAAAAAAAATGAACGTTTGAATTAAAAATTAGTCTTTATTTTAAAATACAAAAATAGGAAGTAGTTTTAAGAATACCTATTTGTCTCTCTGTTTATCTGTATATTTTTACAGGTTTTGTCTTGGTTCAAGATGATATTTGTACAGTTCCACTGGTACCTTGAAGTACTACTTCTGTAAATTTTTTACGTTGATACCGTTTATCTTAGTGGTGGCACAAACTCTGTAGTTCAGTGTAGCAGGGAGCGATTTGACACAATGTCAAAAGGAGGTGTCCATAACTTTTTTTTTAAATAATGTTTTTTAAATATAACTGGAATATGTCACAAATAGTAAACAGAACTCTAAATAGTGCTTTCTTGCCTGCGTGGATAGGATTTAGACATAAGGAATCATCTTTCCTAGCCCAGGACAGGTACGTAATGCTCTGGTATTGAACGCTGTGGTGTTATGGCTAAGGTGTTAAATGTACAGATGTCAGGCAAGTCAAAGTTATAGTCTCCACGGTAAACCTGAAATGGTCTCTTTATGATTATGTATTTGCAAGGTATGCTGTATTGCCAACTCCAAATGTTAAGTCATGCCAGTCCCCAGAATATCATGAGATTGGCTTAAAATTAATCATGAGATAAAAATAACAAATTTGGGGTTCTTTTTATTTTCTTTCTAATTTTAAGCTGTCAAACTGGACTTGCCTCATGCTTCTTAGTTTTTCATTCAGTATTCTCCCATAATAATTTTTCGTGAGTAAGGAGTGAAATGTCCCAAGATTCACGATAAAGTCAAGGGAGCTGGGTATGAGAAACAGCTGGCAACTTTTGTCATAATTTCCTATTCTCAGAAAATGTGTGAGGTTTACTCTCCTAAGAAAAAATAATACCAAATTAAAAATATATACATACTCTTTCTGGAATTGCTTGTTAAGTTTTTGTGGGTCATACATCATAGCCTGTTAAGTTTTTGTGGGTTATATATCATAAGATGGCACAGATACGCTGCTGGCAATTCCCCTTTCTGTGTTAGAAGGTGAGGGAACACAGGACATCGTTTTGAGTGGAGGTCTTCTAACTTGGCCTCTCTCTTTTGGTCTGCTTAAATGGTTTCTCTGCAGGATCTTACACTGCCAGAGGTTTCTGACATTTGCTGGATGAGTTTCAACTTCTTCAAAGGAGAAAAACCTTTCACTGTTATGTTTGGGATGTGGAACACTGGCAATGAGAACGTGTGCTTTTCTTTTTTCTTGTGTTTGCTTAAAAACCTCAGCAGAGCATCTCACAGTTGAGCAGAAGTCAAAATCTGTCCCCTTCATGCTATAAAGAATCTGCATGACAATAGGTCCTGCCACTAGATTTTGTTTGGCATGTGTTGTGTACTGTGCACATGTTGTACATGATCACTGAGAGCATTTAATTTTTTAAAAAGCTGCTCTTTCCTCCAACTTAAATACAATAAACTTCTCTTGTATTTACTCTGTCTGCTTATGTGCTTATGTGGCTTCTCTTAGTGTCTCAGTTGTTTGGAGAATTTGCAATTGCAAAAAAACCCCTCTGACCCTGTCCTGGGTAGCCGGTGATGGAGTGGCACTGTATAGAGGGTATGGTGAGGCTGCTGATAAGACATCACCTGGGTTTCAGTTACAGGCGTAGCCAGTGATGCAGGTTTACTATGGCAGAAGTGTACTTTGGAAAGCAAAGGGGCCCCTTTCCCCTTGATTTTTCGGACTTTGAACCCAAAACCAACAAATCAAAACACAGCAGGGCCAACGCATGCTCTCTGCAAATACTTAATAAAGCATTGTGGTACTTGTAGGGAGTGACAGCAAATACTATAGAAATTTAACTGACAATTTTAAACCCAAGAACAACAGCAAATAGGTCTAGTCTGGGTCTGTTGTGTCCTCAAGGCAGACAGCTTTCTCAAAACTCATTACGGGGTGTCCATGGGGTTACAGTGACAGACTCAGCAGGGGATGAGGGAAGAGCAGGTAACCTGAAGCCGACTGAGCTGGCACAGTGATGTGATCCTTGGTCCCCCCTTGCAGCGCTGGGAGGAGGCTTGTGTGATGTTGCATGGACCTCAGTGTTTGGAAAGTCTGGGTTGCAGGATGTTCTTCTTGACAGTTGCTCAATGGCTGAAACCATCGTTTACCACGTTAACATGACAGCATTATTTAAAATTAATCATAAGACAAATTGGAGTGAATTTTTAGCTGGGGGTTGTGGGAGAAGGTAGCATTTTGATCACTCATTTTCTTTCTCGTGTCTCTTTGCTTCTCGGCAGGAGTGGTGGAACTTCATTTTTGCTCATTCTTTATAACGCAGATAGCTAACTGAGGGCTTCTACGTTAATATATCTGGATATCCAGTTAACCTGTCTATCATGTAACTTCCGTTTGGTGGTCAACCGATTACTCCTATTTAGCATTTGATTCAAATTTTACCTTTTAAAACCATGGGGAAAGTGGAGCAATCATTGAGAAAAGTTTTTATCTTGGACAACCACTTTTTCTTATTTCTAACCTTTCACAGGAATGAATAAGGAGTTTTTGGCCATGCCTCATAGCTGAAACACTTGTGGGCTTCATTTTGAAAACACAATGGTGTTTTCCTATTAAGCTTTCCTATTAATAAATGCAAGGGAGACAAAATAACTGTAGAGCAGCCCAGCTAAGGGTTGGGGATGGGGGCACACGTGGACCTGGCAATGCTTGTTCACGCGTTTTCATGAAAGCTGCTTCACTGAGGGCTGTGCAGGGCCAGGTTTCTGTCAGTAGCTCTGGCAGCATCTCTGACCGGCTTCCTGTCTGCCTTGGGTTTGAGGTGGACAAGCCACCATCTAGCGGCCTGACAGCCAGGTAGCCAGTGGCAGCGTGGGCTCCCTGTGGTCGTTTGAATCCAGCAGTTGAGCCAAGCTATGTTGTGGTTTTGGCTTTGAGAGGGATGTGGGGCTCCGCTGGATTTTTATGGTGGCTGCAGGATGAAGGCTTCAGTACTCATCCTTTGTGAAGCACCGTGGGTCTGCAGAGAAAAGTCAGCATTGACATCTGTTCTGTTTCCTGCTCTGGATACCTGCAGATGCCTACCCAGAGGCTCGACTGCCTTGGATCTGGGGAGGAGGCCATTTTTAATTTAAAACGTGACAAATGAGCAGTTGTGGTTTCTCTGACTCTGAGCTCGTGCTCTGCAACACTTTGAAAGTCTCTTAACATTCTGTGCCTCTGTCTCCCTCTCTGAAATGGTGATGATATTTACATGATGGGGAGTGATGTAAGATTTAATTTGTTAACATCCATTATTAGATGAGAGGCTCTAGAGAATCACAGAATATTGAATGAATACGTATTTGCTGTGGAGGGAAGAGGACTCCTTCCAAACCCCTGTCTGCTGTGTAATGAGGTCCAGCAGTGCCTTAACTGCTATGGGATTTCCTTTGTCCTTATGCCCCAAAGGTTACCAGGAGATAACACTACAGGTACTTGAGTTGTTCTCCTGCCTGTTACTTGTATTTGGAGATAAAAGTTGGAAACAGGGGGGGCTGGTCTTGTGATAACATTTGGAGAAGAAAAGCAAAGAAATAAGGCCAAAGCTGGCCAAAACGCTTATGCTGGATTTTTGGTTTTAGGGAGGAGGCAGAGAACAAGGAACGATTGGAGGGAACTCATTAATTGGTTTTCTTCTCACATCTCCTATTTCCCTGCAGTACCATTCACTTTGTATGACAACCATCCACTTTCACAGTGCCCCCTTTGAAAGATGGCACTGTGCTGATGTGTAGAAGAGAGTCAGCTACAACACCCCTACTGTCTGCTTTCTGTAATTTTATAAAGCATGTGACTAGATACAAAGTAGGTGCCTCTTCTTAAAATATCAGTCCATAGTATTTGAATAACACAAGAAGATTGGAAAGACTGTGCATAAAATACACCCCGTATGTTTGTGTCAGCGTGTTAACAAAGGATAGATTGTTTATTCTTATACTCGACTTAACCAATAGGCTTTCTGTCCTAATTACAGAAAGCTGTTGCAGTCTGAGCATGTTGCTTATTTACAATTTTTATCAGTACTTCTTAATTTCTGGGGACAAACTGTATGTTTTCTTTCTCAGTCTTGTCCTAATCAGCAACAACTACAACAATAACAAAATCCAGGCATTTGTGAGAGTCTCTTGCTTATTTGTTGCTCTAAAACGTTTTCGGTGGAAGAGACACTGACTTCTCCAAACATCAAAAGACTTTTTATGTCAGAGTTACTTGTTACGTATTTGTCCATATGTAAATATAGAGGTGTTACTCTTGAAAAGTAAATTGCATATAAGCTCTTGGTTTATCATTCAGGAGTGGCGTCTTGCTTCCTTTGCATCTCTCCACTTCCATGTGCTTCTAGAAATGGCTGTTCAGGAAAACAAAGCTAATAATGTGTCTTTTACGTGGATAACATGAGGAGAAAGGCATTTTCCATGCATCTCTACAAGGCACTTAGTTCTTTTCCCCCTGACAACTTTCCCTGGTTTATCTCTACAGACTGTTGATACCAAAACATGCATCCTGTTTCACTTGTTGGCAGCATAAGAAAAAGTCTTACAATTTTGTGCCTGTGGCATCCTGGAAATTTTTGGGCAATGGTTTGTTTCTGATGTTTTTTCTAAAACCACATTTGACTGAGGATGACAATTGTTCTTAGGTTTGATTGCGTAGATAGAGATATAAAGAGCAACAACACCACAAGATTGTACAAGAAGAGAGCCCCCATGAGCATACACGCGGGGTCATTTTTTTCTGAGGTTGTGGGTTTCTGCTTGAAGATGAGTTTTCAAATGTGTATACAAGATGCTTTTCAGACTAACATTAGCAGCCTTGTTATTATACACTTTCAAAACCTACCTCTGTAGAAAGACGTAAGACTTTCCTTTGCAAATACAAACGTGCAGCTTCTTTGCATATGCAACATTTTTTTTCAAACATGCCTTCAGCCAAATGGACATATAGGCCTTGTGAATGTATGAAATGATGATGTTTTGTCCTTTGTTTAGTTGCTCTTTACTTAGTTCTGTTTTCTGCCTGGAACTCAGGTGTGTATTTCTTATAAATCATTGATTTTTAACAAGTCTTTTTGTGTGGGTGAGAAGAATCCTGGGATAAACTTAGTTTACACATTTTCAAAGAAAAATGCCACTGTAAGTATGCACTGTATTAAGGTCATGAGGTTTGTTTAAGCCTGTGACAGAACCTGGAGAGCCTGAAAATCTGTAGACACAGGCAATACCTCTCCGTATTGATGTGAAGCAAAGCAGAAAGCTCCCAGGTGGATGAGATGCAGCCACCAGGGTCTGGGGCTTGGGGGGGGATCCAGGTGCAAGTTTCTGGACTATGCCTGTGAGACCCCAGACAAGCTGCTTTGACCACTGTTCGGCAGCAAGAGGGGAGCAATGCTGCAGATGCTTTTGCACCACTGGGCTGCAGGGCCAGCTGAATGAGGGCAGAGGGATGCTTACAGTATGTGGGGCGAGTTAAACGATTTGGCCAGGAGCCAAAGAAATCCAGCATGTATGGAGGGTAACTCATAGGGAAATGTTGACATCACGGATGTGTCTTAAATCTCTCACTGCTTGAAGGCTGAGACACCAAAGTTGGTGCTGCCAGGACACGCTGCCTTGGCTTGGTAGTCTCAGAATCACTTTTTGGAGAGTGGCACCTAAACTTTCTTTTAAAGTGTAAGCATAGTGTGGATTTTTCTTAAACAAAAAATGAACAAAAAAGCTGGAGAAGGCAATGCTCTTGGTTCGTCTTAGTTCAGCTACTTTTCTGTCTACTAGCAAGACCCACGTTTCTTCTCTCCCAGGAGAATGACTGGGATACCCAGCAGAAAGCTGTCTGGTTTGCGTGAGACCCTTAATGGTTCAGTAGAGCTGAAAGGAGAGAGATGCATGCTGTGCTGTCGCCCTGGAAAGACTGGCCAGCTGGAAGGAGTTGTGCTGGGTTCCAGTTCCTGCCCCAAACCCATTTACATGTTTTAGCCCATGGTGGTTTTTCATGTACGATGATTCTTAGCAGGAACTGGAAAAGGGACCTTATTTCTCCAGTGGAAGAATTGGGAGTATTTCCTTCCCAGAGTTCACAGAAGCCTATTAGACAGGGTGTTCTAGGAGGTGGGAAGGAGAAGTAAATAAAGACTTAAAGTCATGTATATAATGCTCTGATCAGAGTCTTTAACCACTAAGCTATTACATAGAAGTCTGTATGTTCTCCACCCCTTTTTTTTTTTTAATATGCTGCTGCTGTATTTTATGTGGGAATAATTCCGGCAGTGGTTCTCAGCTCCCTGGGGAACATGGGTGGAGAAGCATTGAGTTGGGGGAGTTACAGGGGGAGGGTGTGTGCAGGGCTTAGCTGTGAGCTGGATGCCAAAGAGCTTGGTCTTGTCGAGCCAAAGACTCTTCTGAACATGTCTGGAAAGGGGACTCAGCGGGGTTAATGGGGACCTTCAGTGCTGGAGATGGAGACTCCTATGCACCTCTGGTGACCTCAGCACTGCGTCATTCCTGAGTGGGGAGGCAAGGGGGTGAAGATTGTAGTTTGGGATTTTAATGATAAATTCTTGCGGTGCTCCAGCCTTTATATTTGATGTGCCTTTTTTTTTAAGATGCAAAGGTACATTTATATATCTATAGGTATGGGTAGGTGCCTCCTGTTGAATTGTTGAAAAGAAGAATTCTTGAAAATCTTCTTGAGCATCTGTCAGTTGCTGACTTTCTGCCTGAATTACATGTGTAGTCTGCTTAGGTATTTTTAAAAATCCCATTGCATACCTTCTGGAGACTTCACCTCTGGCTTTCACTGCTTCAGTTCTCTGTCTGGGAAGTGGAAGTAATACTATTTCCTGAACCACAATCCTTAACCACAGAGGAGTTTTTGGAGAGCAATATGTTAAGAAATGGGAGGTGAGGTATTATTACATGGGAGTCACTTAGAAGTGGCTGTGTTTATCTCTTTGGATTGTAAGATGCTTGGGGCAGGGTGCTCTTTCCCAAGACAGTTTTGTCCTTGTTTTGCCTCCCATGTGAATTCTGCTGTTTTTCCCATCCCAGCTGCAATTAGCATTGCAGTAGCAGTGAGGTACCTTTCAGCGGTAATGCAGTCAATGCTTTGATTTGTATTAAGGAAGTTTGCCCTTGGTAATCTATCTTCTCAGCCTCTGTTCTCCATCTGGAAAATGGGATAATACTACTTTTTTACCTGGGTGGGATTTTTTGGGGAAAACCGAAACAGACTTTCCTACACTGTGGTAGCAGGTCTCTACCTTCTTCCTGCATGCCCAAACCTTGGCAAATGCCAGGGGTGGGGCTTGTTGCTATATGTGCAGTGGTTGCAGCACAGTGGGATCTTGATTCTCTTGTGCAAGCAATTATTTTGTAAAGTTAGGGAAAATACAGGGTTTGTTAAAACTTTCTGTGCCTCCTGGCTCTATGCAGAATTAGTCTGAGGTAAGCTCTTGGTGTAGATCTCAAGTAGCTAGTTTCCCAGTCTCTTTTTAACCTTATTTGAATGTCTACCTGCACCATTAGAGAATGAATCTGTACAAGGCTCTTTCCTGATTTATTTGTTGCAGAGATTGAAGGAAGATAATGACAAATCTGAGTTGTCAAAAGATCAGGCAAACCAGCTTAGTAGTCAACAGTGAGGATCACAGCTTTGGTTGAGTCTTCACTCCTCAGCATGTGAATACCTGATGTGTGAGAAGCTGTAAATGTAGTTTTGAGCATAAAGGCAAGTTGGACTTTGGAAAAGAAATATAGTCTGAGGGCTGTCTTCAACATAATATAGGAGGAAGATTTGATAGCTGGTGCTCTCCACTGAAACACTGCTGAGCTTTTCCACTTTGGTGAAGCAGTGGGATTTAGATGGTAAAGTAGGTCACTTTCTCTATCCAAGCATCACTTTGCCGCTACCTTTCTTGGTTACCCTTCCTCAGAAGGGTGCTAATTTTGGAGGCAGAACAGCTGTGAATTTAGCAAGACTATAATATCTCTCAGTGTACAGTCTCTAGTCAGTAGAACTCGAGAAAGCCTAATTTACAACCATATCAAATGAGGTCTACACAGGTTCTGTGGTGGATATCGAGAGTAATTTTGTATTGCTTTGGGCTGCATTGGTGGAAAATGGCAACTATTTTTAAAACTTTGTTTACAGGTACAGAGTTAACATAAAGTGCTTTTTGGTGCATGTGGATGGTGTTCAAGAGCATGACTGAAGTACTCAAAGGTGTGCTTTAACCACCGTTGAACAGACGTGCTCAGGTCCTGCCAACGGAGGAGTCAGCAAGGTTTTACTGTGCTGAGTATTTCTCCAGCTCCTTGGGCAGTTCTGCAGCTAATTTAAGGCAACTTCATTTTTGTGTTCATGAGCTGAAGTTATACTTGTGACGGTAAAGTCACTGTATCTTTTGTTGGTGGCTGTTAAAAAATAAGATTTTCTCACTTCTCTTTCCTTTGCTGGCACCTACACAGCATGGTATGTTACAGTAGTGAAAACTGACTTACTTCAATAAAGAAATCAGTCATTTTGAACTGCCTTCCCTTTATATTAGAGGTTAATATTTTCTAACTTACTCTTTTATCTTCACTGAAGCTCACACAAAGGAAACAGAGTCTGAGGTATCCACTAGTCACCAAACGTACTTCCCTTCCTCCTCCCCCCGGCCTTTTCTGTTGTCTTTGTGAAAAACAGATAGTAATTATACACAAACAGGTTTGCAGTCAGTCAGTAGGTAGTTTAATGATTTTAAGGTTTCCTTTTTTGTATTCTGGCAAATTTCTAATGCAAACAGAATAGCACAACTAAGTCTCTAATTGTCATGGGAAGCTGCTGTTATGAAAGTGAATAATTATAATACTTTGTGCAAAACAGATTTTCATAAACCAAAATAGATACAACCTCTGTGTATTTTTGTGGGTAAAAATGCTAGCATTTGAATGAGTATTTTTCATATAAATGCTTGCCTGAAACCTTTTTGATTAAAAGGGTGGCAAGATTACAGACCTAGCAAACTAAATATGAAATTAACAAGCCCAGAGACTGCATTTTGGTAAACCATAGAATTAGTCCATGGCAAAAAGCCAGAGATCCATTAAAAAAAAAAAAAAAACAGGCACGGAAATGTGGTTTTGCTGTCTGTCATGCTGTCAGCTATAACCGAAAAAACACACGTTGTTTTATGAGCGTGTTTTTTTCACAGTTTTGACCACAGCAATTAATTTCTTCATCTGACCACTACCGAGCTAGTATGTCCACCACTAATGTACACCAGTTTTTATTTATTGTTTTGAATTCACTGTGTTACTGGGTATTGGTGATTTGGTTTACCAGATGATCTAACAGGTGGCTGTAAAGACTAGTCGAAACTTGCAGCTAAACCAGATCGTGATGCTAACCCGAGAGGTGAAAAGTTTAGGATGTGGTTGATAGCAATACGTCTTGGTTGCAGGGTAGCAGAGGAAGTGGAACAGAGTGCCTTCCCATGCCCAGAGAAGTATCGGTATCTGTAACAAGATGAGCAGCTTGCCAGGAGTGCTGCTCTGTGGTTTGCTCTCTTGACTGTGCTCTTGTTTTCTGACTCAAAGGAGTGTTCACAAAAAGTCTCAGCTTAAGAGGTTTTGTGTGTCTGAGACTGAAGTTTTTTGTGCACTTCAAGTGGGCAGAAGGTGGTATTGATAATGAAAGGGGTGAATCCCGCATTTGCGTTAACCCCACCGTAAACTGGGTCTGGGATGGGGTTTGTATTTAAAAAAAAAAATTTGGGGGGGGGCTGGGTTTTAACTTGGATAAGTTCCTTTCTCGGTTCGCCACAAAAATGCTAGCAGCACAAGGGTGGGATGAGCAGGAGTAGCTGGATTAGGGGAGAGCCTCTTCAGTGCCTGTTTTTATACCAATTTAAAGTGCATGTGAAGCTACAGCGCAAGTCTTCTCTCTATCTCAAGAGCACATACAGAGCAGTTGGTGGGTGCATAATCTGTATTTCTGGCCCAGACATCTTTATAGGGAGGTCATGGGTGCGAAATTGGACCAACTTTATGAAGGAATCCTGTTTGACTGATGCCTTTTCTGATAGTAACATGTTTGAGGAGAAATGTGTTGATATTATTATCACACAGTTGATCTGTTCCATTGAGTTGATTCTTTTCTCCTTTCATGTGCTTACATTTGACCTACTTTCCATGTTTTAGATGTTTTTATTAAAGTCTGTATGTGCAGTAAGGGCGTGCTTAACATATGGTGCATCTTGAGCATTTGTCTGAAATTAATGCAGTCCACAGTAGCTCTCTACACAAAGTGTGATCTCACAGGGAGTTACAGCACTGGAAAAGGTTTCATGAAATCTACATTTCCCAACCAGAGGGTTCTCCTTTGCTCCATGCCTCCTGTTCTGTTTTTTATGGCGTTTTCTTAAACTTTGTGTTTCTTTAAAAAGTTATTTTAAGTTGAAATCCCCTTGGATGAAGAGTATTTGAAAACTTCAATAATGCTGATGTAATTTAAAGATAAATGCCACTTAGTGTTGCTTGACTCAGAGTCTATCCTGGCAGGAGTTTTACTGGGGGAATGCCATTCAAATGAATTGAACATCAAGATGTTCTTAGCGTATCCAGCTGTCTTGGACAAGTGAATTTCCTGAACATATTAAGCATGCATGTCTTACAAATGTCTTAGCATTTGCTTTGCAAATGTGTCTTCTTAGGAAGGTTAAAAAGAGAATTGTAAACTGCCTGATTATTTTAGATGTACTTCACTAGTGAAACTACCACTTGCCAGATATTCACATGTTGAAGGATAAAATTATCTGTTCTTTCCTTGTCCTCCTTCACTTAGGGGAAAAATAGCAAGAAACCCCAGTTGCAGAAATGCTGAAATCCAAATAGAGTTATTTTCAGCAGAGGTAGTTATGATCCACAATGATTGAAATTATGAGCCATGACAATTCATACCAATATTTTCTCCTCAATAGGAGTCGGAGCTACAGACTGTTGTTTTCTTGTTGCTCTCAGGAAAGCAGCATTCTGCTGCATCAAGAATCCTTTCCTGTTGAGCTAGTCGTCACAGCAAGTGTTTTACTTAAAAAAATACTAGTATGAATCAGTATCATCTGAGTGGCGGCAGAGATGTGTGAAGTGATGGAACTTCCAGTCCTTCCTTGTTGGATGAATGCACTCAGTTCACCAGCTCCTCGGTACTGTCCCTCTTACTCTCAGGGCAACCTGTTCCAGAAGAAAGGAATTGGGATACTGACTGGCTGTGTCATCATATGCGCTATGGTGTAAGCCCCAAGTGACAAGGCTGGTGACGGTTCATTCTAGCTTGCCCATCCATAGGGTGCTGCAGTATGGAAGTTCATAGCTGGTGCTTCAGTAGAAATGTGCCATTGCCATCTCAAAACATGTGGAAATCATGAGTCAGCACCTGAAGTTGAAACTGGCATTTAAATTCAGAGTAAAAGAAAATGCGCCCTACTTATACAGCCTTAGTATTTTAGATAGCTTTCACTCGTTGAGTGTTGATTTAAAAAAAAAAAAGGCAAAAAAAAAAAGCTCTCTAGGTGGGAAAGGGAGAAAGGTGTCTTAAATGTAATCTGATTCTTAGATGATCACTTGATTCCAAAAACTGGGACTTGATAAAATGCCACCACCAAGTATGAAACATTTAGTTATTTTCAGAAAGAATTAACAAGTATCATACTTCCACTGGGTTTAAAAATTGAGATAGTAACGTGCCTTATTTGAATTTGTGTCATTGCAAGGATCCAAAATTGAAGCTTGATTATAACTTTGCTATAAAATCCACTGTACTATTCTTTCATCTCTTTCAGGGTGTTGTTAAAATCATGCTTTTGTGTACTGGCTTAAATGGGGCAGGATTTTTATCTATTACGTCAAATACAAGAATATGTTACCTTAACCTATGGAAATTGCATCTGAGTATTGCTTATTTTCATAGTACAACAGGAAGTCGCAATGGAAGAGGAGTTAGAATGTTGTTTCCTTTGTGTAGACTATTTTTCCTTGCAATTAATACCAGGTTTTTTTTTCTGGATTTCTTAAGCTAATTGATAGCTATTCACCACGTGGTGTGAAATTGCTGGGTAGGAAGAAGAGGTAAGGGATTGAAGGCGAAACATGACAAAGTTTTCAAACACTGTAAGAATTCTTGTAACCAGATGTAACAAATCCACTGAATAGATCAGTGTGCTGATACCTAGTATATATCTTTTCTGGGAGCAAACATAACCAAGTATGATTATCAGTGAATCAGGCTACGGGCTCCATCTTTAATGACCTGCAGGGCTGAGGCTGGTAAGCAAAGGAAACCAGAGGTGGAAGAGAAGTATCCTTGTTCCTGATGCAGAAGGGCTGATTCCTGGCCTCCAGACGAATCTGGAAGAAAATAAATTGAGTTCAGCAGTTACGTTGCTTTTCCTGTTTTTATGGGAGACTTCTGATTGCTGCTTTTATAAGTTTATTGATCAGCTTTATGTAGTTCATTAAAACCTGGAACAACACAACACGTGCTGGAGAAACTTAGATTTTCTTCTTTTTTTCAGACTATTACGTGCTACCATTGGTTGCAGTGTTTTCTGCAAGCTTCAAGACTGATCAGTAACTGGATGTAGTTAGATGTGACTGGAAGTCTGGCACGAGCTTCACAGTTCTCAACCGTGGTAGTGTATCAGCTTCTCAGTGATTAACATTTGGAGCATACTGCTCCAGAGTAAGCACTGTAGCCATAATACAGAAAGTGAAAGTAGGATAATGGGTGCCTAGAGCTACTTCTGAGTCTTCCTTTGTGTGTATTTGCAAATGAAAGGTAAGTGCTGGTGGGGATCAGAAGTGGACAGTGACAGCTCTATTTTGTAGAGGGGAAACGATTTTAGTGTTTATTTTGTGGTAACATTTAAAAAGAGCACCAGAACCCCCTTTCCTAAGCACTACATATGTAAATTTTAAAAGCATGGTTTCTTTTAGATTCACCTGCTAGCGGTTTTCAGCTGTTTCCTGAAATGCTGCCTCCTTAATATTTTTCCAGGGCAGTTAAGGACACCTCAAGTTAAACATAAGTCTGCTGAGAACAGGTTTTGACTATCTCTCACCCTTTTTATTAGTTTTTCATGATGTACACATTGAAACTGCTGATCTGCAGTATTTCCTTCTGACTACTTTTCCTGCTACCCCTGAGAAACAGAGTATGAACTTGTGATGTAAATAAAAAGGGGACTTTCTGCATCCAATTAAATTAAAACTGTGCACTGAAAGCACTGTATGATATAGTTGCAATGACAGGCTCAGACTGGCTTGTGCTATTTCCAGCAGGTGCAGAAGAACTGCAGTCAGACTCTTGGGAGGGATGTGTGAGGGGAGGAATCGAGTAGTAAGGGAGTGGTGATTGTGCATGTGCTGCTGTGTTTCAGCTGTTATGGGAACAACTAAAGTGGGAAATTCTGACCTAATTGCAGTGAAGAGACAGATGCAAAAGACTGAACTTGGAGCTGAAGCTGCCTTAGTGTGATGCCACAGGTTTATAAGCTAAAAAAAAAGTTTAGTTGTTTTTTTTAAACTATGAAGTCAGATTCCTTCAGTTGGTGGAGAGTGGTGGAAACTTCTCATCCCTATGTTACGAGGCCATACTTCACAAAACAAGTATTGCTGTGAAATGCTGAGGATTGCGGGTAGGTGAAGGGATAGTACCTTACAGAGGACTTCAAAACTCTACTGATGGAAACAGCACCTCCTGTGGCAGCGTCCCCTTCTTACTCGTTTCTGCCTGCTTTTTCAGCAAGTGTTTCCTGCTGCCTTCGAGAAAGGGAAATTGAAGCCAGTCTGCCATTTCAAGTTGCACTTGCAGTCTTTTTTCTGGATGCTCTGCAGGTGCTTGTGGCAGGGCAGGACAGGATGCAGCTTGCTACCTGGTGGCAGCCTGAACAACTGAAGAACTATAGGGATCTCCAGGCAGTGCATTTCTATTCCCCTGCTTGCTGGTAGAAGTCAATATTATCAAAAAACACTGACTTCCTTGATGTGACAGGCTTGAAGCATGTTTATATGTCACCTTACTTGACTTGCTTTTTATTGTCTTAATCATGAATGATTCAATATGTATCTTCTCTTGCTCAGTTGAGCTCCACGTGGTTCTCGAGACATTAAATAAAAGCCATGTCTTATCAGTTCACTTCAGCAGCCCACGGATTGGGATGTACATTAGAAAATTGATTTTGAAAATTTTGCCACTCCGATTTATTGCTTATGTTGCTGTCTGCAGTATTTTGTGCAAAATAAGCACCTAAATTAACTTAGAAAGAGTAAGTATCAAGTTTACGGTACTTCATGAGCTTAGCTGGGATGTTTGTAAAGAAGGTTGACAGGAAAGTGAGGTGGAGAATGTACCCATGATTATTTGGCAGAGTCTGGTGGTCCTGCTTGCGTTCAACTCGTACATGCATTGCTCAGATTAAATCTCCTAAACTTGACAAATTGGCTTAGTGAAGAAGAGGTTATCTGTTTAGTATCCTTCTCACCAGAGAACTTTTCCCTCCACTCTCTTTGACTAGAAGACTAGACCTTTTGTGGCTCAGTTGCCAAACACCATTCCTTCAGGGCTGAAGAGAAATTTTGTATTCAGGGCTTGCAGTATTTCCTCTAGTTCTGTAGAACTGCAGTAAGCACTTCCAGACAACAGTCTGTGATTAAAACAAAACACATTCTTCTTTATGAAAGAAGAGTTAATTTTCTGTGAAATACTGAGATTAGCTTTTTTGCTTGCTTTATTCAGAATCGTGATATGTCTCATACAGTGTAATAATGTTTTTTGTTCTCACTAATTTGTGAAATGCTTGTTTAGATATTATGGGTGTGTGCATGTGTTCTTGGTAAGTGCTTAGTAAACTAGATTGATCTTTTTGGCAAAGGCTGCATTGTGTTGAACAAATTAAACCTGAAATAACTGTTGTTTCAGATTATTTTTCTGAAAGTGTAATTGCATATATTCTTTTTCCTACTGGCTGCTGAAATGGGTTTCCCAATAGTGTTTTATTATTCTGTTTTATTTCAACAATACATATATAGTAGTTTTGTTTCCATTCCACTGACAGACCTACAGCCTCCAGTGGTAATTCTTTACCAGCAATTTTTTATAATTGTAATAACTATGGAACTTTGTGAAATATAGTGGAAATATTTTCCTGAAGTTTATATACTATAAATAAAATCCCAATTCTCTTTTTTCCCTCTGCCAAAAAAGAATGCAAATGGAGATTTTTAAGCAACAAATTGATTCTGAACTCCCTCTGTGTTAGAACATTTCTGAGTATTTTAGTATCTGGAGTTTATATGACTCTTGCTTCTCTTTTAGTCCCCATCTATGCTAAGAATTTGGACATATACTAAAATACTTACCGGGGCACTTAAACGCATACCCATATTTTACTGTGTGCTTATGTCCTATTTTAGCGGTGTGTGTGGCAAGGGTAAATTGAATTAAACCCCTGCGTTGCCATCCTCAAAGGGATTTAGGAGTCTAATGGTCCGTCACATGCTCCCCTCTGCGTGCAGCTGGTAGCTGCGGGGCCGTGGTTGTACCCCAAGGACCAGCTTTGCTGAGCCCCCTTCAGGGGCTGGGTTACCTCACGGGACCTGAGGTGTAGCCTTGCCCACAAGCTTATCTTCTGAATATTTTACAGAATGCTTTATAGGCACTTACGAACTTAAAGGTCAGGTTTTTAGGCATATTTAGGCAATTAAGTACCATTTAACCATCGGCTTTGGTCAAAAAGATTTTGTTGGCTGAATCGGGGACCTACGCTATTGCTCTTGTGTTGTATCCCTGCTATAAAGCTGAGGGGCTGTTAACTGATATGGGTCTTCATTCCTTTACTTGGATCAGATTCTGGCACAGTGCTTTTATAACCGTCTCTTTATATGTGTAACAAAGTGAAAAAGTTATTAACATTGTAGTTAATAAATATTTAATCTTTCTCTCTCTTTTTAAAAAAGATGCCACATAAGTGGCTATGAAAAGAGCTCAAAACTCTTAAAATAGTGTCTTTTGTAGGTGTCTCCCAAAGGATGCAAATAATACACAAGCTTGCATTAGATAAGTAAAAAGGCGATTCCAGCCCGAGCCTTCCCTGCCTGCCTCTCCCTCATCTTTTCTGGTTCCATGCTGGTGTGTTTTTATGCAAAACCAAACATCTTTTGTGTCTAGGGAAAGGAGTAATAGAAGTGTCGGTGTTTGTTAACATATTTGACAAACTATGGCAGCAAAAGCTATTCTTTTTATATTTTGGCATGAACAATCGCCCTTTTATTGGGCCATTAATGCTATTTCAGAGCATCACGCTGTATCCACAGGCAATAATTTAGCAGCTGTTTATCAGGAGCTTTCATAAAGCTTTGAATAGTATTATAACATTCAGTAACCCTAACAACAGCATTTCAGAATCTGTGCCGGTTTAAATGGGATATCCATGAATGTAGTTGTTCAGGGATGCGTGACCCACATAACCTATAAATTTGATTGGAAGTTACAGTGCTGGCATAGGCTGATGGATAGCAGATTAGGGCCCTGATTAACCATGTGATTCACAGGCTGGGAATATATTGTCCTAAGAAAGATTCATCAGATGCAATCAGAATTTCAAGTGGTCAGATGAAATTCAAATGTGCTGTGTGCTTCCCCACCCCCCCCCTCACCCCCCCTTGTGCTTTTCTTCTTAGGTTGCCCTCTGTTACTTATTTATTTATTTTATTTCCAGAGCTGAAAAATACTTCTTTGATGAATCTGCTCCTCACCCTAAAGCTGTCTGTCTGTTATTCATCAGAAAGCAGGTCGCAGTTCAGTGAGCAGAAGAAAAGATTTTAATAGAAGCCTTGCCAAGGGCTGTAATGCATCATTTTAGGGCCCTAATTACATTACAATGACAAATATCAATGGTGACAACAGCAATAACCTACATCCTTTAATGGCTACGCTGGAAAAGGAGTTTGGGCACTGCGCCATCAGATTAGACTTGGTTTCAAAACATAGGCCATTAGAAGTGTGTGTGTCCATAGTAGTATTGGCCGATAACTGAAACCCAGTGGAAAGGCCTGTAAATAAATGATGCCTCACTAAAGCCTGGTCCCATGGGACAAAAGAGGCAAAATTAGATGACTGCGGAAGCAGCCGTGTTTCCGAGGCAACTTTGGTTTTCCATGTGAGGAATTGGCTACCTGATTTTATGAAATCATACTTTTTCCTTTTCCTTCCAGTTAGGTTGATGATGAAAAACCCATTGGCCTGACGTCTAAGAGAAAAGAGAAGATCCTAAACTGGTTTTTAAACGTAGGGTTTTAAAAATCTGTATGAGCGTAGAAATGTGAAGTGGACTTGTATTTTATTTTGTGTCTGACTTAGAATCATAGAATCATTAAGGTTGGAAGAGACCTCCAAGATCATCGAGTCCAACCGTCAACCCAACACCACCATGCCCACTAAACCATGTCCCTAAGCGCCTCATCTACCCGTCTTTTAAATACGTCCAGGGATGGTGACTCAACCACTTCCCTGGGCAGCCTGTTCCAATGTTTAACCACTCTTTCAGTAAAGAAATTTTTCCTCACATCCACTTTGTACCTTATGCAAAGAAGAATGAGTTTCCAGGCCTCCTCCAATGGCAGTAGGAATTGTTCTACCAAGGTGCTAACCTATGTCATCAGTACCTACACCTTCAAGTTTTAGGGCAGCATTGCAAGAAACCCACTCTAGCTAGCTTCAGGCGGCTAACTCCTTCTTTTGTATGTTTTATAGTAAACAATCAAGCTTGTTGCTGTGGTATTATCCCGTACAGTTAATTGCAAAAACAGTTGCACTGTCAAGGGAGAGGGTACTTTGTATTTACTCTGTGAAAATGTGTGGTTTAAGATTTTTTTGGTACAGAACATGTAATGTCCTTCCTATCATTTGTGCACGGTACACAGTGTTTTCCTTCATGCCTTCCTGCTGCCTCTGGTCTCCAAAGGTAGGCAGTCCGTGTCTCGGTCATGCCATGCCTCTGTGGTCCACTGCTGCTCGGTTGGCCATTTCCTTGCTGCCCAAGTGTTGAGGGTGATAAAACATAACTGTACGCACAACCACGCAACCGGGGACGCTCATTGTTAGGGGAAGTGAAGACCGTTTTAATAAGGAAATAGTGTGAACACCTGCTTCAGCATAGCAAGGCCTTCTTAGCTTTGTTGTGACTGGCCTAGCAGGCTCCTTGCCTAGCTCAGAAATGCTGCTGGGGAACGTCTCGGCATCTCTTGAAGCTGTTAGCAAGCTCTTTCTCTTCTCCGTAGGTTGAGCTGGGTGCTGTCTCCATCAGCTCACTTTCCTGCGTACAGCATGAAAAGACTCTCTGTTCTGCACTCCAGTGGGATTGATATCAAGAGGTTTATTATGGTTGCATAACCGTTCATATTCAGTCACCTGTTTTCAGTTACTTACAGCTTTCTGGAAGATGCTTTTTAGCTTAACATTTCCCGGGCTCAGAATCTGCCAGAGGTGAATTTTTGTATAAATACTGAGCAAATACGTTTCAACCACTTTTTGGCCAGAAGAGCAGTAGAAGAGACATAATTCTGTCAGGGGGCAGGGAGGGAAGTGATCTAAAGAAAAACATCATGGCTGAAACAGCTTGGGCTGTTTACATGGCTGAAATAGCTGGGGCTAAGTACCTTAATTGAGAAAAAATGCCTCAAAGTGAGTTGAATAAATTATTTTTGTTGACTAAGCTTATATTCTAGTTGAACTAGAATTTATGAGTTTGATGGAGAAGTTGGTGAAGTTTTACAGCCTGTGGTACTCAGGAGGTCAGATAAGACAATTGTAGCAGTCCCTTCTGGCCTTAAAATCTATGAATCTACAAGCTTTTTAAAATTACATGCTGAAGTCTTGCATGGCACTTCGAGCCAATTTTATTCTCCGTTCCTAAGGAGTGCAGTAGAGGCATCCAGCTAACGTAGTAGTTCTGGTGGAA
>NW_008825114.1:11340365-11359008 GCF_000699105.1 Pygoscelis adeliae
AGAGCGGTCTTCTGCTGAGCACAGCCAAGGCGGGCTGTGCCCAAGGCTCCTCCTCGCAGTAGCTTCGCAGAAGGTGGGTAAGGTTGTGACAGGCATTTTAAAAATGGGTAGGAGGAATTGTTTTGCAGCGGAGGAAAGCATCATGTGCCTTTTTTTAAATGGCAGGTTAGAGGGGCTTCAGCTCAAGTCAGGACAGCGGTACTTTGGAGTTTTCTCTTCATGTGGAAAAGCCTCGAAGAGCAAGATGTGTAGTTTTCTCTTTGGTTTTAAAGCACTCAGGAGAGTACTTTAAAAAAAAAAAATAGTGTGGCTAGGACCCAAAATTTGGAAATGACTAAATTAATGGTGCTTGAACCACTACAGCACAGGTACTTTGGAGCTGTGCATGATATTACGGTCTACAATTCCTTAATGGAATATTGTTTCTCGAGCAATGCTGCTCAAGTCATGCAGCCTCTCTGGCTGAATCTTAGGTGCACACATCTTGTCGCTCCCTGTACTGCTCTGTGTAACAAACAGTTCGTAAATCTCTGTGCCAATCAGTATAGTGAACACTGTCTATTTAAAGGGGTATTTAAGTTTTACATTGTGGGATGTCTGATATTATAGGCACATACAGACCTTTGAAATTGGCAGGTAGTTTAGCTTTGTGGTGAACAGAACATATTCTCAAGTGTCCTTTAAGGTACCTATGCTGGGCAATAAACAGAAAAGGTGGAGTAGGTGAATGTAAAAATTTTATTAAAATGTATAACTTTAATATTAGAGATGAGGACTTACATAAACAATGAAGACTGGTGAGAAGACACTGGGACGGTGTAACACAGAAATAGCTGTATAAATAACCTACAGGAGTTCAGATGGATTTCAGAGGAATGAAGAAATTGTATTGCAAAGCAGCATGTGTTAACTCGAGTGTATCACAGTATGCACAAGGGGGCAGAGTTCGTTTCACGTGTACCCTTACCTCTAGTGTACCATGTCTTCTGGTTAGGTAGCTGTGTAACTGCAATATTCCTTGATACCAGATTTATTGTATATGTGCTTCTGACTTTTTTACTGCTAGTTCCGAGCCTTTCTATTCTATAGGTGCTCTTCTAAGCGTTCACAATTTAAAAAACAGCGTAGCAAAAAGGCTGGAAGGGTTGCTTTTAAAAGAAGGAAGCCTAAATTGCACAAGTTTGTAAGTCTTCGTCATACAGTTCATGACTTTGCAAGAGGAAGAGCATTCTGACCTACATATAAAGAGGAACTGACCCTGGTTACAATTTATTATAAGAAAGTTATGATTTATTGTAAGAAAGTGTATGTGGCGTTCAATATTCTGTTTCTGGAGCTGTAATTTTTGTGTTATCTCTCCAAATCTCCACCGTCTCTATTGAGATTTGCAGATTAAATACACAGAGTAAGAATTGATCTCCAGTATGGAAATAAAACATTGTATATTATCCATTTCTGATCACAATTGCAACATGAAAGTAACTACTATTAACCTCAGGTTTGATAACAGCATAAATATGATACCAGACTGCAGTATCCCGTTCTAAAATATGTGGTTGAATAATTATCAGTGAAGTTGTATATTGTGTTGCTAATGTTCTCATGATATGCAGTATTAGTACAGAAGTAATTTGTTTATTTGTTCCCTTTGCTTACAATGGCATTGTTGTAATTTGAAATGATCCTCCTTTTTGCCTCTTAGGAGAGAGTTTAGTTCGATACATAGTATTTTGTTTATCTTTTTTGTTACTGAAGATTTTTTCTTCAAATGCCTTTGATTGCATAATCAGAATTAACTTTTCTTTGTGTCAGTTCTAAACTGTGTTTTTTAAGGAAAACTTTTTAGCCAGAAATGATTAGCTTCCTAGGTATTGTTGAATTGGTGTCCAAATACTTTTGTTACTTTGATAATCTGTCCTGGCCAGAGGATGACTAGAGATGAAAAAAACCCAAACAAACGTGTCTTCTGTGTTCATGGGTGACCATTGCATCTGAGAATTTACATAATTGAACTTCTTTCTTCTTGTCACTTGCAGGCAGAAATTGTCAAGAGGCTGAACGCTATATGTGCACAAGTCATTCCCTTCCTGTCCCAAGAGGTAGGTAGTCATTCGTACTGGTGCTGATCTAAATGATTGCCTCATCATATCTATTACAAAAGTGGGACTTTGTGTTGAGACTGTTTCTTTATGAATCTCTTGGTGCTTGTAGATGACTTTCCACTGTCCTGTTACCACTGTAACTTCATTATCTTCTCCAAGTCCATTATAATATAATTTAAATATATTTATGAAATGGAATGTGTTGTAATGTGCTAAGCAAAATTTTATTTGTTTAAATATTTTGCTCTCATATACAATGCAGTTTTTCTCACAATTACGACTTTGGTGGTCTGAAATCAGAGGATAGCTTGCAAAAATGCTAGAAAGGCATAATTTGAGCTACATTCTTGGCAGCAGGCATTAAAGTTCAGCAGAAACTTCTATTTTGGTATACCAACTAGTGATGTTCAACACAGTAGGCATACAAATGCGGCTTTTTTCTGCCTATTTTCTCTCTGCATCCCAGATTACTTATTACCTTAAATCCTTTTATGTTTTCTGTGTATTTGGGGAATATAGACAGAAGATTGAAACTCGCTGTGAGCTAATTTCTCTAAGCACTAATTTTCTCCAAATTATGATTTGCTGGTATTATCTTGAGTGCATTGTAGATACTTTGAGGGGCACTGGGATTTGGGGGAGTTGATGGGAGCTAGCGAGGGAGCCTTGGAGCCACAAGCATGTGTGAAGTAAAATGAAAGTGTGGTTCATGAAAGGAGACCTTGGGTGCATAACGGCTTCCCCTGCCCACCCCCCTGGAGGAAAGGGGTGGGAGACTGGGGTCTGCTGGCGCAGGCTGGCATGCGTCTATTTAACGCATGGTTTCATTTCAGTAGAATCGGTAGCTGAGAAGTCAAAGCTGGAAGGAGTATTTATGTGCATTGCATCTGTAAAACATCGTGCCTGAGAACACGCTGCGAGTCTTTCTCCCACCTTTTCAGTTGTTCCATAAAGTGCTGTTGCTGTTCAAGAGAGCTGCTCATCCTGCTGCAAACGAGAGGCTGCGTGCTCAATATTAGCACTCAGCTAATGCGCTGCATGTGTGCACGCGTGTGTGCATCTGTGTGTGTTTGAAATGAGAATAACGCTATCAAAACTAGAACCTGACAATGTTCATGAGCGCCACTGTACTCTCTGCTTAAAAAGATGGATTTGTGGAAACTAAATGATGTGTAATGATCTAGTTACATCGCTGGGGGACCAGAATTCAAGTCCTGCATGGATCTAAAATGAGTAGCTGTTGATTTTGTGCTTTGACTGCTACAGAATCTCTGTACATCTAGTTACGGGGTTTTATTTGCTGTGCAGAAATAGCACAGCATATAAAAACGAGGTGTAAAGCTGATTCATACTTATGCTAAAGTGAGCACTAAAATGACACGATTTTGAAACAAAGGCAGGGGTGAGTACTTGGCAGGCAAAGCTGTGATCTTGGCAAAGACATGGGATCAGCATTTCCATGACAGAGACATCTTCTCTAGAGTATGAGATACTGTGTTTAGAAACTTTGTACCAGTATACTACTGCTGGTACTGGTACAGCTATTTTCAGCTGAAATGCTAAACAAAACTTTATTACCATACACAAGTAAGTCACACTGCTCTGCTTGCTCTGCTTCCACAAACCCCGCCCATGTGCTTTCTTGGAGTAGGTGTTTTCTTGTCAATTAGACAAGCAAAGGGATTACATGGGCTTAGAATACATTTGAAGAAAGATGTGTTCGATTCACAGTGACTGATAGATTTTGGCCTTTGATTTAGGAAATCCTAGCGTCCACCCCCTCTATATGCTTACGTGCAATTGAGGAAAAAGAAAAAAAAAAGGCTGTAGGTTTTTGAGCTTTGATGTTAGTGGCGTCCCACTCAGGTGAGCGCAGGCTCTCTCCTTTTTCTCTGCTCCATATGCATCATGCTCTCCTGTCCCTGCAGCTAAATCACCCTGGAGGCATTCTCTGGAAAGTTGGTATTGGTACATTTTAAGTCCCTGCCTTAGAGGGAGGAGGCACTGTGAAGGCTGCATTGTGCTTCCTTCTTTTCTTCCACTGAGGAGAATCTCCCATGTGGTGCTCACATGCAGTAACTTGGAAACTACGAGCCATGATCACTGTTTAACAATCTCCTGGCCATCAAGCTAGGCATGGAGAGTAATTTTAAAGTAATTCTGGACTTAGCCATTGCAGTAGCTTGTCATTAATATGCTAGCGCTAAGAACTATGTAGGTAGACAACTGAGATGATCCAGAATGTAAATTTAGAAAATGATGTTTTCCTGCTTCTGTCATGGGTACAATACCACCCAGTGAAGGCTAAGTGCACCAGCGTCAGTGTGCTTAATAACTGCTGTTTACTTTGTTAGGCTTTATATCAAAGCTTTGAGGTAAGCAGTTTTAGATCTGAAAACAGGCTCTCGTACGGCTTCAGTGCTAGTGAGCCTCTGCTTTTTAAATCTGTGGCCCATAAAGTTTCCTTCACCTGTTTGCACGTCTCATTTACCAAGTCTTACAGCTCCTTCTCTGTGCATGTTGCATGGTGTCAAAGCTCTTTGGGCTACAGAGAAGATGGAGAGGTCAAGAAAAGTTCATAACTTCAGTGTTTTTACGTGTATTGACAAAGACAAAAGGCAGCACTTCCAAAAAGCCAGTGTACATATTCGTCTTGCGTGGAGGCAAGTGTTCTTTTTAGCTCACCTAGCAAGAGGGGAGGGGGACTAGACAGCAGAGAGGGATTGAAAAGGGAAGCACAAAAACACTTTTCACGTGTCTTGACAGTGCCACTGACTGTGATAGTTTTCATATTGGGGTTAGGAAAATCTTGGTAATTGTTTGACCTCTGTTAGTAGAAACACATTTAAATCAGTTTATATTGGCCTATGCTGATGAGGCAAAAGAGAACTGATCTCCAGATTTGAGTATTCTGCTAGTCTTGGTTTCTGTCTAATTTGTGTCTTTAAAAAGTGAGTGTCTTAATGGAAGCCTCTTTATTTCATCATCTAGATTAATAGAGAATTGAATTGCAGCGCGCTTTTGCTGTTTATGCATTTTGCATACAGTCTAATTGTGGAATAGTGGCTGAAAAATGTGATCAGGCTCCTTTGTATTGTGCCTGAGGGAAAAATGAACAAAATACAGTGGTTACATGCACTGATGGCAACATTATTGCCTCATAATAGCACCAGGTTAACTTGTCTTATTGCTTGTTAACTTTGTAAGGAATCAATGGCTTGTGATAACTCACTTAGAAGTAAGAAATTGTAGCCAAAATCGCTAGAGATCTCGTGAAAAGGATGCAATTATAATACATCACCCTACTGTGTACTAGTGCATGCTTTGTTTCAGGGGGCAATCCAGTAAAGTATTCAGGAAGTTCTCCAGGCTTCAGTCAGTTTTACTGTGCTGTACATCATCTAAGCATATATTGAATATAAAGTTCCTAATCTGCCTAAATACGCAATCAAGTGGTACCTTGTTTTTACATTGACTCCAATGTAGGCAGTCTAGCAAACAGCACCAAGATATACAAGCTTCCCATTTTGATAGGAAAGAGGGACTTTGTGGTCGAGGCATGAGATGGACCTCAGGGGTGATGTGTGTTCAATTTTTGCTGCGGTTGCAGGCTTCCTGTGTTGCAACAGTCATTTTCCACCTCCCTGTGATGATGTGAGATACCAGTGTGCTCAAAGTAGTTCCTATTGCATAAGGTGAAGGGGTGCTTGCAAGGTTGTAGGTAAATACTTGAAGATTGTTAGCACTCAGTTAACTTAATTTTGATCTGCTGCAGCTGGTATAGATAGTTCGATATTCACATTATTGAATGATCTAGCCAGTGAGATGCAATTCATTTTGGGTCTAAAGCCGTAGATCATGCCTCTGCTAATTTACGCTCCTTCTCAACTGAATTTATCAGCTGCAGCACAGTGTGGCACTTGCACAACCCTGCGGCTTTCAAGTTGGGGCTGGTTCCTGTCTGGTCCAGGTGGTGCGTGTGGCTGGCTGCAACCTGTGGCTATCGTTGTGGGACCCTGTGGGCTATCAAGTGCTGAACGACCTCATGTGCTGGATAGTGGTATTCGCTCAGTGTGGCTGGAGATACTCATATATCATGGTTACTTTCTTTTGAGTAAATATTGACTGTGTTTATATTCATGAGACACATGCAAGCTGGCTTATTTACAGCTAATGATGTAGTTGTAGCAACCTAGAGCTCAGCACAACCTGCAAAAGCTGCTCGAGAAGCCAGACAAATGTTCACAGTATTGTCCGCTGTCAACTTGCATGGAAGCATTTCGTAGGCTGGAGGAGGCTGTAATAAACTTTTTTGGAAGGTGCACTTTCTGTTCCAACTGCCAGTGAACTAGCTAATAACAAGCTAGAAGGATTGCTCTTTAACAGGGATCTTCAGTTCCCCATGCACGATAAGGTGGTCAAATATACTTAGAAGTACAATAAAATGCCAAGCACTGGCACGCATACATGCAAACAAACATACAAAAAGGAAATGCTGCATGCAGGCTTTTCCTTTCAGACACCTTAATATTAGTTGATGGTTTTCCTTGTACAAGATAGGTATGGACCATAATGTGCTTGCTCTCCTCTTTACATACATTTCCTAGAGGTGCTTCTGAAGTTCAGTAAATTTGGATGAAGAGTGTGAGATCCGTTACACAGAAGCAGGACAGGAGTCCTTACATGCTGTTCAAAAGGAAGTAGTTGTTGGTATGAGATGTGAGAGGCTGAGAAGACAAAATTCTTTTCCTCCATATTAGATTTGCCCCAGACTAGAGCTGAAACAGTGAGTACAAGGAAGCTGTCAGATATCTGTAATCCTTGTGCCAAGGAAGGCGTCTTATTAGCAATTCATGCATATATTGCTAACAATTTTCTTGTGAAGTGGTTATTATATCTTGTCTGAGTTATGGTGCCTGGATGCAGTGACCCTGCTGGTCCTTTTTAGTTTTCCAAGTGTGTGCTGTACTCCATGGTAAATGTGTGTTTGTGCTCCGGTTCTCACTAGTGTTTTTGTCGCAGCCTCGTCTCATTATGCCGTCTCTAGATCGGGCTTTTCAGAATGGCACTGCTGCAGTTCTTAAGCAAGACCTGGTCTGTACTCCCTCTAAACAGATAATACAACAACAAAATAATATAAATAAAACATAGCAGAGCCCGCTTGCTTCTGCAAAGTGAATTGTTCAGTGAGTTCTGCTTCGGAAGTTGTTGGCAGTGCTGGAGACAGGCTGGAATTAGGCGTCTTTAACACTAGCATCTGTGCATGTGCGCCAGGGGGAATTTCGGCCACTCGGTTGCTGTCAGCATGGCTCCCCTGTCACTGGGAGCCGCGGGGAACTCTGACATGGTATAAAAAGCGCAGGTGTTTTCCACCATGCTGCAGTGCCTGTGCAGGAGCCAGGGCTAGGTGACAAGACAGTGTGGCGAGACAATGTGATGGTGAAGAAGCCTACATCCTTCTTGTGGTCTCTGTTGTTGCTACCCACCGTGAGACTGAAAGGAGGTGATTTTCCAACACAAGGCAAGTGCAGACACACTGCTCATTACAGAAAGCAAAAAGGGCTGAAGAGAAGAGACAGGGAAGAAGTTAAAAAGGAGAAGTGATACTAGTCTGCGTGACAGGTGGGGCAGGGTACCGAGTTCATTGGTCTGGCCTGTTAAATGCAATGCAAAATACTGTTTTCCCATAACTGAAGAAAATGGGTCTGTCATTCGCTTGTGTGCACAGAGGAAGGCTAGCATTAAATGTGTGTGAAAGCTGCAACCCCGTGTCTGTGTTTGGTTGGGAAAAAAGTAACCCTTTTTTTGTTGTTGCTGTTTTTACTTGGCTGTAAATCGCTATGTGATCACTTGATGGGCAGGCTAATGTGTACTGCTTGGTTTTAACATAACGCTGCTTGCTACAGGCACGCTGGCTGGAAAAGGTGTTCAAGCACATGGTAAGCACTGGAGCCGTCCATCCTTGGGTACCCGCGTGGGCTGGGCCAGCCAGCTGCTGTCCCGCACGGCGGGCCCCTGGGCTCCCTGACCCTCACCTTGGTTTTGGGCTGCAGTGGGTCCCCGGAGCCCACTTGGGCTCCTTCTCTGCTTGTAGAGATTCCCCACCCGTTACCGGAGCTGGGGTCGGTAACGTGGAGTCCCCTGCCCGCCCTGGGTTCAGAAACGCCGGGGGCAGCCAGTGGGCTTTTCAAACCCTGCGCCGTGCTCTGCTGTGCCATGGGATGACTCTGCTTTCCTGTGTCTTTATCCACTGGGGTGTGTGGTTTGCACCTGTGACTGGAAGTAGCCTGGGGGTCACTTGAGGCAGGCCCCCCGTGGGGTTTTGGAGAGCTGAGCGGGAGTCTGCTCGGTTGCTGCAACGAGGTGGAAGTGATGGAGAGGCTAATTACAGACCATCTATTTTGGGTCCTTTCCATACTATGCCACTGCAGATTAAATCAGTGTTAAAGCAGCTAGCAATAGGAGAGTTTTAATTGTCTCTACCATACCTAATTTAGGTTCAGTGTTACAAGGCCCATGGGTTTTCTCCTCTCTATGAAGGCTTGATCCCAAACCTGTTAGAATCAATGAAGGATGCCTTGTGTGGCTGCTTAGGGAATTTCTGTCTTATAGTGCTTTCCAGCAGAAATCATAAAGTGAGATTTTGCTACTCTACCCCTCCACCTGCTCTTCCCCTCACCTGGGAATGAAATAATGTTTTTTCCAAATATTCCTCAGAGCCATTCTTCGTATGTTTGCTGTAAAGGAAAGGAAATAATTCAAACTCTTGTGGTGTTGACTTATTTTTCCAAAACCTGGATGACAATTGGAGTAGTTTCTACTACTGATGTAGTAACTTTGATGTTTTCAGGACGGCTTTCTGTAGGTCCCTCAGAAGCTTTTTCTTCTCTCGCCCATAGCCCTGGGAACAGGATTTAAGTAAATAGGTGTTGGAATTGAATGCTTATATATACAAACCAAGAGCTAGGTCCTTTTCTTTACCTCAGTGCAAAAAGCATTGCCTAGGAAATGGTAGGAAAGCAAAGATGACTGTAAACCTCTCAGTAAATTTATTTTTTTTTTAAAATAATTTAAAAGATTTTTAAAACCCATTTTTCTTTGGGTTTTTTGTTATGACTTGATCAAAAATGTTGTGATCCCTTTTTGGTGTGGCTGACCTCCACCAGAAAATGGTGGTATGATTTTTATGATCACCCTGTTGTCATATAAAGCCATGTGTCACCGGGCTTTCAGCTACATAATCGATGAAAGCTCTACCTGTCCTTAACATGTGATGACCTGGAGATGATAACACATTGTCAGGAACTTGAGGCCTGACTATCATAATTTCCTTTTTACTGGTTATCTGTGATGGTGATACACCACTGCATTTTAATTTTTTTTTTCTGAATGCCAAGAACACATTTGCTCATGTTCGGCCTGCTTTTTATTCTTTAAGTTGTCTACTTGTAAGTGACAGATTTGGTTTACGTTAGCACTGTAGCTTTACAAAACTCTAAATGGGACTGCTGTGATACTGTTTGCAGCACTATGTTATTTGCTCTCCTGGCATTTCCTTCATTTAATTCTTCTTTACTTGAAAACAAACAAACCTTCAAACCATTTGCTTCCTTCCAGGAGTATTTCTAAATTACCTTCTTCATTATTTGCATTTATACATTTTTCGTAGTTGAGGTCTGCATTTCTTACAGTTACAGGTGGATTTTTAGGCTTGCTTTTCCTCACCCTGAGGGCTTTTATGGGAGAGAGTTTATAAGTGAAAATGTCATTTTTGTTTGTGCGTTGCACTGAGAACCAGCAAATGTAAGACTGCCAAGCCCCAGAGGTAGCGGAGCCCTTCCTTACGGCCCCCTCTCCCAGCGGGACTCAGGGTGCTGCCTGGGGAGTCTTTCTGATACTCTTTACCTACCCTTGTGTTGGAAGAGGTCTTGAGGATCTGGGTCCCCACCGTATTTTATGCAGCTTTCTACCCTTGGTAAGGACACATGGGAGGTGATGCTGCGTGGGCTGTACCTTGGCTCAGCTCTGCCTGTATACACAGCCATGGGGGCAAACTGGAGGCTTTTAAGAGATGCTCTCAGCTCTTTCCTTAAACTTTGCACCAAAGAACGTTTAGACGTTGGTTTCGATACAGAGCTGATGTTTCATCATTACGGTTTCAGCACCTCTCGAGGTAGGCAAGAGCTCACTCCTCTCCATGTTCAACCTGTGGCTGTAAATCAATGATGACTCACTCCCAGTGCAGATTGCACAACCTACTTGCAGTTCTCCCTGACCCCCTCTTGCACCACTTTGTCACATGTAATCCTGATCCTGCAAGGCTGCCTGTGCAGATGAATTTGCCACTGGTGGAGCTTTGAACAGGCACAGATCTGGTTGCAAGATGAGGAGCTTATTTTATTTGTAGTTGATGTTTTCAAATAAATATCAATCAAGTTTCAGCATACAGCAATTTTGAATTTACTGCAGGAATACAGTATCACTCAAACTGAGATAATATAACCACTGAAGCTTGTAAACTGTGTTGTTAATTAGACCATGTGTTTTTGATGGACTTCTTAAAGCTATTAAAATTTACGTGTTGGGGATTGAAATAATTAGTTCTCTTTCACGTGTTTGACAGAATTGTGAATGGCATTTTAAATTTCTTTCTTACGGTTGAGCTGCTTTGAAATGTACCAAGAAGGAGAATCTGTATATCCTTCAGTGATGTGGGTGCCATGTGCTTGTTGAAAATACATACCTTTCTTTTTCAGTATGCCTTTTTTTTTTTTTAATTAAAAAAGTTTCTGTGGCTGTAAGGAAAGTGGCTTGCATTTTAAGTTGGCATGTAAATTCAAACGCACACTGTGCTGATGAACAAAAGGAAGACAGTTCCCTGTTTAGCCAGGTTGTAAAATAGCTCTTTTGGGGAGCAAGGTTGTAATTCCTGGCAAGTAACGGCATAAATAAAATCATCCCCTTACCTGATACTCTTGCAGATCAACACAGGATGTGACTGTCTGTTAGACATGTAACTGTCTGTTATTTCAAGCCCTGCATGTGTTTGAAAAGCAAAGAAAAAAGATGAAAGGAAGAATCTGTACTTAATAATTTAAAAAACAAGTAATTTTATTTTGTTTCTGATCTTCATTTATAGCACCAGCAACAAGTGGTGCAGGCTGTGGAGCGTGCCAAGCAAGTGACCATGGCAGAACTGAACGCAATCATTGGGGTATGTGGTCTTTCCGTTTTAGCTCTAATAGTGCTTGTAAATAGCTTTTCTTTTTCTTTCTCTCTTGTACGAACTCATTTCCATCGGGTGGGCAAAAGTTGTGTGCAGTAGTGAAGTCCAGTAGCTTGATCTTCGTAACAGCTGGTTACTACCTGAAAACTTTTGCTTGCATTGTGCTGAGAAGACTAATGGGGTAATTAATATCTGTGTCGTATCCATTCCCTGAAGCTGGGTAGGTATCTGTTTTTGCCTGGGTGGTGGCCCAAGACTGTGAATATTCACCACACTTTTTATTTTTACATTAAAAGAATAGCTGTTACTTTTCTTTAAAAAACAAACAAACAAAAAACCCAACCAAAATCGATGGCAAAATGACTTGTCACCAGTGCGCTCATAGGCTCCCTGCTCCCAGTCATCTAAAAATATGGGTGTGTGGAGCCCCTCTTGTAAAAGCTTTACTGCTAGCGGTATTAGCCCAGTATAGCAGTCCTGCGACGTTTTATGGGTGTGGGCAGCCACGGTGTTTACATTTTACAGCTGGAGAGGAAAGGCATAACAACGAAAGCCATGGCTGTTCACACTACATAAAATAAAGGTGAGAAGTCACAGCTTAATAGCACATTATTCACATGTATAATTATGCAGTTGGTGCAAGCAGTTGTTTAAGTTATTCTAATGAAGACACTACAACTGTACTTCCCATCTTCTGCGCCCTCCCAAATGCTTTTTCTTTTGTGTATAGATTATACATAAAAGTCTTTTCCTTTTTTTATTCAGTGTATCAAACACACTTTGAAATGCTAATTATTCCATTTACTTTCATTAAAATTCAAATTGCTGAGTGAAGATGTGGATAAGGGTCGCCGAATAATCAATCTGAAGTGAAGATATTGCTTCAATTATGCCTCTGTCTTTTAACAAGGAAATCAGGACTCTCTGATCATTGCTGACGGTAGTGTAGAGCAGCGGTCTGATTGTACCTTGTTTTTAATAAGCTGTTTCTAACTCTATTTTGTATCCCTCTGACCACAAGAAAACACCAGTAGTCAATTAGAAGATATAAATGGAAAAGAGTAACCTTTATTTCCTCTGAAGTGCCCGTTAGGAAGAAGGAGGTGAATTGGAGCGAGTCGTGTAGAATCATGAATAACATTTGTTGTATGTCTTTTACGCTCCAGTGGGGAGAGTGGGAGATGAATAATTTCCCAATTAGTTTTCATTACCTAACCAAAAATATTGCCTTATATTAACATTCTTTGCATAAAGTAAGTAGCTAAAGGTTGCCTTCTTTGTTAAAAGAAGTTTTTATATGTGTGTGCTGCATGTACGTATGTAGTGAGTGTGTCTACGTGCATGTACCGTTTTGTGTGTGTGTACGTGCACATGCATGCATATGAATACTTCACAGTCTGTTTGTGTACATTTTTGCCATTCACCTTTGTATGTATTACAGAAACTGCAAAAAGCAATTTGCTTTCTAGTAAAGAATACGTTGATTGATGTAGAACATGTGATGTTGTAGATACTGGCTACTGCACTCATTATTTGAGTTTATCCTGCTTTCATGAACCACTAAACACACAGAATAAATATAAACAGACTAGACACTTGTCTGGGAGCCTGGCAGTAAGTTTTGTTGGTCTTCCCCCACCAGACAGAAGTAAATTTTCCCTTTTGTTTGTTGCTGTCTGAATTTACCTCTTCAAGTCAGTTGAAATTCTATTGCCTCCGATTTTCATAATATTTGAATTTTGGCTTTGTGCGTTAAAATGGGACAGCTCTCACCTCCCTCACAAGACTGATTTTTACCTTGCTTTACTGCCTTTTTTTACTTTCCTATTTTATGTTGACTTAGGAAATGCTGTGTGGCCCTCTCTTTACTTACAGAGAAACAGGAGCAATACGGACTGAAAATTTCATGTTCATCAGGTTTAAACGGAAGTAATCTAATCCAATCTTTTAAGAGATTCATTTAAAAAAAAAAAGGAATAAATAGGACAGCAAGTTACCAAAAAAGCTTAAGTTCTAGTTGCATGAATACCCACAATAAAGTTACGTCTGCACTTAGGAAGATTTAGGGTCTGAAAATGTAGCATGGGACTAAAAAAGGCTCGTCATACTTTGTAAAGTGAATACCAATAAAAATAAAACAAAGAACGTAATTAGAAATCATGGCTTTTCTATATGTCTAAATATGTTATCTTATTTTGCCATTTGGTAAGTCTGACAGAGTTTGTGTTCTTTTAACCCTGTGATATTTTAAAAGCTGAAGTTCATTTGTTCATTACAGTTTTTAAAAATACATCTTTTAGCTACCCATTGAGCTGTGTATCGGACAAAGACAGAAGCAGTATTTTGAGTTTTTGAAATACAACTGTAGCTTAAGTTCCTCTGTGCTTTGGGGGGCCCTATTCAGTTCACCTCACTCATGCTAAACCCTTTTCGTTTGAATGGAGGAACCCTGGATTTGAGTTTAAAATTAATTTTACCAGAATGGAGGATGGCATAAGAAAAGAATCAAATGTGCACAAATCATGTCTCTCTTTGTGTTTCACATGTATATATTTTTGTATGAATGTGCTCTGATTTAATGGAATCTGATGAAGCACCTTTTAACTTTGCAATATTATTCTATCTTCATTGGTAAATGAACCAAGTCACTGATCCGTGCAGTTTAAATGCAAAATACTGAAGTGAGCCTGGAACCTGGAGAGACTGCTTGTTCTCCTGACAATAAACTAGTTGTGTTTAATGGAATGAAACACAGTTATAATGACTTCTTTCACAGGTCATGTTCAGTTTAAAACTGTTGACGGGCTGAAACAAGTTAAATATCATCTATCTTCTGGAGAGATGCAGGGAGAAAAACTAAACCAAAACTAGGTGTCATGAGCATGCTGCAGGAGGACTGTAAATCTGCAGGCATCCAGACTCTGCATCTGGTGTTTGCCATGGACGGTACAGTACAGCATTCTTGCTCGGAGCAATCTGTAGTGCGCATCTGGAGCTCCTTTCCAGCTTGGGTGTATCGGGATGAGCAGTGTGATGTATCCAGTTGATCTTGTCATGTGTCATAGCTGCCGTGTTTTTAAATTAGAATCTGCAAGATCACACTGTTGGAACAACACACAAATTGTAGCCTTAAATCAGCAATATGATCTAATTAGGAATGATGTTTTCATTTCCTGTATTATTAAATTGAGTCGTCTAACTCTCTTAAAATGGTTTTGGGTCTTTTTTGGGTTTCTTTTTGTTTTTTTAAAATCCATTATACTATATAATCGGAACATGCTGTGTGAATGTGGTTACGTTTTAATAAGGGAACCAGGGAATTAACTTGTAACTTCATAAGAATTTTATCAGAGGTTTCCCCCCCCCCGCCCTGTTTAAAATAGTCAGTTTTCAACTGCAGGTGGGTAGTAAAGCAGAAATGGAGGCTACTGCTTGTGTGCCTGTTTATCACATGGAGAGAGATACATGTACCAAAAACTTAAGAACAGGTATGTGATGGTGTTCAAAGAAAACGCAGTTTAGCACAAGAAATGCTGAACCTCAATTTTTAGCAGTGACATTTTAATGATAGGAAGTCTGCAAAATTATTTGCCATCAATTGTGAAGGCAATAACAAGCCTTGGTGGTTTTTCACACCCTCTGTGTTAAGTGCTTTCAGAATGACAGCGTAAACTGTCTTGGAGAACTCCAAGGAAGTAAAACTGATTAAAATGTTCATGCTTGAATGGTGCTGATGGAATAGTTCATTTGGACTTTCTCTACCTCCTGCAGCTCGAGCTGAAATATTAAAATTCAGTGGATTTAAATCTCTCTCCCCTCAGCTCAGGAAAAAAACATTACATTTTAATAGGTTTTAAACTCATAATTCATTGGTTTGGAGCAGCACTATTAAATCTATTTAAATATTACTTGCATTACTAAGGAAATGATTTAAATGATTTTTCCTTTACCATTCTATACATCTGAGTGGAAAAAAAAATGACTTTGGTTTAATTTTTAAGCATTTTGTTTTATTACGTCACTTTTATTATCTTTTTTTTTAAAATATGCAAATGGCAGTTACTGGAAGAAAGGACTCCTCCTGTATTGTCACATATAATCATCAAGCTATAAAGTTCCTTCTTTAGTACACTGCTTGTCACAATTTCTACCCTGTGTTTGAGGCTGAGGCGCTTGTTTGACCTATCTCGAAAGGTGTGTAATTTTTGCTTGCTTTCAAGCGCATACTCCATTTTACAGTTGTGGAGAACAACGCCTGTTTAAAAAAATAACGGTATGCCATTGCAGGCACGGAAACCTTTGAAAGCGGTGCGGTGCGGAGAAGTGCACACAAGTTGTAACAAAAACTTGGCATTAGTGCATGCTATTGTTGCCGCGGCACCAGTGTTCCAGGGCTCTCGCTGCCAAACGCGGAGGCACTTTTTTGCATTGGTGCTTAACACACAGAGGCATCTCCCGCTCCTCATGGAGGGTGGGTTGTTTCTGCTTCTCGTGTGTGGTTGCACAGCGAGGAAGAGCGAGGGGTTTTTGGTTGAACCCATGCAGCTGAGGGGAAATGTTTTAATTCCGGTTTGTATGGCAAAGTTGTTCCTGACAAGTGCGTGCGTTTAGAAATGGGAGCTTCAGGGAGGATGGGGAAGGGCAGTAGAACAAGCAAGTGTGTTGTAGCATGGGGGCAACAGTCACGTGTCTCTCTGGCCCTTCTGTATTGCTTGTTCAAAGGTGTGTTAAGCGGTGGTTGAAACTTAAATACTGTAGAACAAGTTGGCCACCTGCTGTATGTTGTACACAGGTTGTTACAGTGGGAAGGTGGCAGAGGAGGTTGGCTTAATGGGTACGTGCTTTGAGTTGCGTTCATTTGTATACCCTAAAGAAATGTTGAAATTCATTCCTCCCTGTTTAATTACTCTTGTTTGCTGTTTGTATATTGAGGATGCGTGATGATGTGGTCCTGCAAATTTTTTGACTCTGCCTGGTACCTGAAATTGACTTGTAGAAGGAATTGTAGATATAGAAGGCTTTTGGATGAGCACTTTTTGTTTTGAATTTTTCATCTGAAGTCTGGCTAGGTTAAAGAGACCATGTTTTCGGGGGGAAAGAGGTGTTTTATAGGGATTTTTCTTCTTCTCCCCTTATTCCCAGGTGCCAGCTACAGAGAGCGCCTTGCAGGTGAGGCCTAATTTAAATAAATCTCTTCCATATGCAGCATTATCCTAATTTTAAAGAAGCTGAAAATGAGGCAAACAATCTTTTTAGGGATTTTTGAGGGAATTAGTTAGAATGTAAATAATTCCAGGTTCCATATTTACTGAAAAACCACTCTGAGGATGGATTTTAAATGCTGTTGCTACACATGGAATGGGCTGCCACTGTTTTGCTCTTCTCCTCCTATTTTCAGTAGCTGTGGTAGCTACTGAATTTATATTGGTCTATCACTATAGGAGCAGTCAGTAACGTTGCAGTGTGAAGTGCAGACCACTTATTACATCTCACTGCAATATGCTGATGCCAGAGGCCCTGCTTGTTATGCTTAAGTAAGTGCATATGACATGAGTGTTATGGCTCACATACTGTATCTGATCAGGCAGGAGAGCTGACTTCTGCCTCCATGTTTCTCAAGGTTTTCCAAACCCTGGCACCAAAGCTATGTGACCACCATATTTTTTTTGAATTAGGATTAGTCAGTGCAGATATGAGGAGTGCTATGGAGAATTGTTTTCATGTCCTACAGCATGAACATATGCAGTATTTTATTTATGATTTATTTTTGTATGGTCTCACTTCACACACATTAGAAAGGAGAAAACACTTGTTGCCAAGGCGGTCTGTACTCCCGTGTATGGAAGCTGTTTCCAGCCAAATACTGATTTGCCATACTCCATCAGACCCTTGGTCCATTATGTGCTATATATTACCTTCAGTGATGGCCTTATACTGGTGCTTTGGAAAAGAAGAAAAAGTGTATAAAGGATCTGTTTGGTTTTGAAATATTGTGAAGGCAGGGGTTTCCCCAAAATGCTTCACTGCAAAACCGACAAAGTTTATGTGCTCAGTGGAGATGCAGCCCTTTTAAATATGTACCCTTACTGTACAGTATATCCTAAAGACAGTTATTATTGTGTCGTGGTTTCATACCACAGAGTTCTGATATCACCCCTAAACTGGGTTGTATATTTGTCATCTAGACTTCTTCCCAATCACACTTTGCAGGCTGTTGCCTACAGCCTATGAATGAGGACCAGGACTCCATGCAGTGGATCAGTTAAGCGTTTGTTTTTCTTCAGGTATGTGGGTAGTTCTTTTCATGTCTTCAATCTTAAATGCAGGCTAAAGCAAGGGCTTTAGTGCTTAACTGGGATGGACACTAAAGTACTGCATAAGGAAAGTATTTCCAGATGTTAAGTTCATCCATGAAGAAGGAATTTAAGAGGTCCTAAATCTTCAAGTTGTCTTATACTTCAAAATGTTTGACTTTTGTTAGTGAGACAGTTCCTTGCTTATTGTTTGGCAAACTTTTCCCAGACACTTCCTTAGTATATGAATGCATCACAAGCATTGATGAACTTACTCCACTAACGTTTCTGAAACAAGGGAGTACTGCTTTCCCTGTTCTACCTTTGGAAGAGGCTGAGGCAAAGAGAACAAGTGGTCCTTCCACAGTCTCTGAGCTGTGACTTAAATCCGGGTGATTTGATCCTTGACAAGACCTTCCTTATCCCTGTAACTGGGAAACTGCACTGAAGCAAAAGAGATCACTTTAAGTTTCAGTTATTTGACTAATGGGCGCTACATTAATGAGACAGAACACTACATCTCTCAATGAAATCTGCTTGATGAGAGATAATGGTATGCACATGTCCTAACACCTAAAGTTGACTGCTGGGAAGAGGCTGCTCACTGCTGAGAAAAGCAGGCATTACAGTGCTCTGCACAGGACCAGAGCTGCACCAGAAATGGCAGTCTTTAAAGATGAAGAATGACTTGAATGAATGGATCAATCCAAGCAATCCAGTGTCCTGGTTTCGGCAGGGATAGAGTTAATTTCCTTCCTAGTAGCTGGTACAGTGCTGTGTTTTGGATTTAGGGTGAGAACAATGTTGATAACACACCGATGTTTTAGTTGTTGCTAAGTAGTGCTTACACTAGTCAAGGACTTTTCAGCTTCCCATGCTCTGCCGACTGAGAAGGCTGGGGGTGCACAAGAAGCTGGGAGGGGGCACAGCCAGGACAGCTGACCCAAATTGGCTAAAGGGATATTCCATACCATGTGATGTCATGCTCAGGATATAAAGCTGGGGGAGGAAGAAGGAAGGGG
>NW_008825114.1:11359222-11374133 GCF_000699105.1 Pygoscelis adeliae
TCTCACTTTTACCCTTCTGATTCTCTCCCCCATCCCACTGGGGGGGAGTGAGCGAGCGGCTGCGTGGTGCTCAGTTGCCAACTGAGGTTAAACAACGACAGTCCTTTTTCCCCCTTCCTTCTTCTTCCCCTAGCTTTGTATACTGAGCATGATGTCACATGGTATGGAATATCCCTTTGGCCAGTTTGGGTCAGCTGTCCTGGCTGTGCCCCCTCCCAGCTTCTTGTGCACCCCCAGCCTTCTCAGTCGGTAGAGCATGGGAAGCTGAAAAGTCCTTGACTGGTGTAAGCACTACCTAGCAACAACTAAAACATCGGTGTGTTATCAACATTGTTCTCACCCTAAATCCAAAACACAGCACTGTACCAGCTACTAGGAAGGAAATTAACTCTATCCCTGCCGAAAGCAGGACACCCAGGTTTTTGTCCCAAGCAAAGACAATTTGCTGGAATCCAACCCAGTGTGTGTTTGCATATTGTAAGCATGAGAAAACATAGTGTTAGCACTTAGAGAGTTATGGAGCCTGTGCTTCTCAGTAATTGCTATCCAGAAATTTGACTTGCTAAGGATTGACTTTAAAAGATGCATTAAATAAATGCATGTGTGAGATGCATAAGATGCATCTCTTTCATGCTAAGACTACATGGCTTTTTTACTACATGTACCTTGTGAGGAAGCTTAGAAGTCAATTATAGTTGCCACATTAAAAGCTCTGGTGGTAGAATTGCTTATAGATTTGGCAACTTGGGTCTCTCTGTGACCAGTGGCACTACTTAACTTTTCTTCTAGCTTTTATTGTTTGATTCATTATACATCTCAGATGGTACTTTTTTCACTTTTCAGTCATGTTTTTGTAGCCCAGGATTTCAGAAACTTTTTAATGTGAGGACCCCAGAAGGTTATTTAGGTTATTTAGGACTCTGCTGGGAAAACCATAGGCATTGCTCTCATTTTCTAGTTCTAAAGAAAAGGACCAAGATTCACAGGGTCACAGAGCGGAGACCGTTTTCCTGCTGTCAGTCCAGAGGAGAGAAAATCTCTCCCAGTGTCCGTTGGGAGGACATGAGTGGAGCACTTGGGTAAATAAGGTTCTTCAACCAGTGTGCACCTACCTATCCAGAGCTGATTTTTACATCTGTAACAGAAGACACCCAGTTGCTGCCACCATTACTCTTTTCTCTGCATTGGTCTTTGTGAAAAGGTTTTGAAGTGGAGGTTTGGTATGTGTGGCACATTTCTTGCCAGTGGCGCTCCGTATGGTAAGACCTTGAGCTTACTTGCATTTGTTGCTTTCTGCCTTCTCTTGCAGGAGATGTGGATTTTCTTTTCCTTAGCTAGCAATTGCTGGGGGAGCAGGAAGGAGAAGAGAGCTTAAGTGGCATGATTTATGCAAGAATTTCTGCCTTTTATAAAATGATAATAGAAAGTGATTCTAAAGAGCCTAATTCTTCCTCCCTCTGCTCCCAGTGTGAAATTGAGATGGAGAGGAGTCCTGCAAGCAGAAGAAGGAACTACTGAACTCCAAGATTCTGGGGGAAGGTGCACTTGGGCTTTTGCATGGGACTAGGTTTTTCCTCTATTAAAATGCTGGCCGTTTTTTACCACAAATCGTTTATTTGGTAGTGGGTTGTATTAATTTTTTTGTTACTTCTGTCCTCTGTCTACGCTGTTTCACTGAGTGAAAAATAGTCATAAGGGGGGGAAGGGAGGACAAATGCTGAAACATGTATCCTGACAGATGTTCCTATATATATGATTAAGAACGGAAATGTGCTCTGCGTATATCGCCTTTCATCCCACAATATGATTCAGGAGTTGACTTTTTGTTCCTAGATCACTTAGAAAATCTTTGAGGCAATTTGTAGAGATACGATTCTGATAGTTTCTTTGTTATTTATGTAGGAGTTCTAAATGCTCCCCTTCTGATTAATGACAGCTATTGATTTTTTCCTTCCCCCCCCTAGTTTTCTCAGTGGAGCTTGCTTTCCTCCTGTAGAATCAGCATCCTCAAAGGCAGAAATTACTGATTCTCAGAGAGTAAGAAGCTTGGCATTTGCCTTTTTTTAAAGAAGTGTTGTTGTTATTATTATTATTAGCCTCCTCCTTATCCTCTCTCCTTTTTCATTGTTTTTCATTCTTTTTCCTAGATTTTGTCTAACCTGTGCATTCATTCCCCTTTGTGAACAGAAACAACATCTGTGTTTTCTAGTAGATCAGCTGCGTGTAAGTGTTTAGAGTTCCCACCAATCTCTGATACCTTTCTTTCACACTGGACATGTTCATTTGCAAAATGATCACTCTCCCTTAAAAGAGTAAGGATGGTAGGTTGCTCTACCCTACATCTGTACCACAGTCTCTTTATGGCAAACCAGACATATGATATATAGGCATATAGCTCCAGGACCATTCCACTGGAGGAACTGCTGCATGACTCTCTTTGTAGGCTGCTTTGCCGTGTTGTATCTTAACATCAGAAAAACCTTTTTTGGAACGGTATGCCAGCAGAGAGAGAACTGTACGAAGGAAGTACAAACAGCACGCATCATGTCAGGGGTGTGAACAGGCATGATAGATAAAAATTCATATCATCCTAAGAACTCTCATAACTGTGTGTGCCAAAGGACTTCCTTTTCTTGCTGGTCTTTAAACCATTGATATTGTGTACTCTCGAGCCATTTGTTTTATGTCTTTATTTCCTCTTCATCGTGGTTACTGTTTTATCTGTATGCTATCTTACTAATGATTCACTCTGAGCAATCAATCACTTCATCTAACAAATTTCAAACAAACAATGAAGCTATTTTATCCAGTTTTTTCGAGGTCCCCTCCAAGCAGTATTGCAGGTATGGGTAGTGCACGCATGTGTACAGATATAAAATATCTTTTTGAGACATTAGTTTTTTAATGTTAGAAATATCTTCAGGTTAGAGGAGCATGTTCAGGTTGTTTGGATAATGGCTGTGAGCTTTCAGGGTCTCTAAGAGGAAAAATGGTAGATTACTGTGACACAGAGCTACTTGGAAAGTATCCAGTAAAAACTTGAACCTTTTCCAGGAAAATAGGCTTTGAATGTGCTGACTATAACAAGAGAGCATTAGAAGCTAATTTCTTAGTGGGTTTATTATCACATTTTACTATAAATTTGATCTCTTAAGATGTGTTGGGAAAAGAATTAAGCTAAGCATCAATATTTAGAATTGCCGTTGTAAAAATTAGTGATACTTAGATAAGAATCTTTTGCAAAGCCTTTTTACCCATTTGGCTTTAGAGTTATTTTACTCCTTACTGTAGACTGCCTAGAAGAATATACAGAAAATAAAACAAAAAAACCAACAACTTAGTAGCAACCAGATGTTATCTTTAATTGACATGTGTTAATATGTCTTGAAAGTTTTACTTTAGTTTTTACTGCTGAGCTGATTTAAATTACCATCTTCCTATACTTATTACCAAAAAACACAGTTTTCTTTTTTGGCTTCTTTGTGATTGCTGGGTTTACCCTTGCTCTTATATTTTTGTGTGTTGGATGTTTCTTAAAAACATTGCAATCTACTCTGCAATTCTGTAGGGCATATTTCTTGGTAGCTAACTGTTGCTATTTGTTTTTTTTAAATAGTTCTGGAAAATTTACAGCATAATAAAGCCTGGTGTACTGCCTTTGCAACTTTTCACCTATTATACATTGTTGCTGAAAATGTATGCGTGACTTTATGCATACTATAGTCAACTGCGATGGGATTGTCTGAAGTTAACCACGTGCTAAGAGTTCATAAATAACATGACTAAGGATAACAAATTAAAGAGAAGATGGAGGAGTGGGAAGTGAAAGCATTACAGCAACATAAAAAAAATTACGTGGTTGCTCAGTTGAATCATTTTCAGGCTTTCCTTGCAAGTTCTTAAATTGTGTCAGATTTTATGATCTAAATTCGTGGAATAGGCAGAAACGAATGTACACTTTCTTCCATAGTGGAATATTTCTGTGTGGGGAGAATATCTGTCAGTTGTCTTGCTCCTCCATATCTTTGGCATTTTGATGACTAGAGGAGACCACCTTTTTTTACCATTTTGTAGCGCTAACCTGATGCCCAGTGGGTTAAGGAATTGCCCATGTTTTTATAACTTTCCCTGTAACCAAGCAGCTGTGTACAGGCCACCCAGGAAGCTGATGATGCTTACCAGTGACACCCATGGGCAGTGGAAAAGCAAAACCAAGCTGTGACTGTTGTGGGCATTTGAATATAGTAATAGATTTCAAAGGTCTGGAAATGGCAGTTAGAGATGCGCTGTCACTTTGTCTTTACCTTCTTGAGTATGCCTATTAGCAAACAGTGATCATATACTTTCTTTCCTTTTGCTCTTTTATATTCTGAGAGCAAAAGCCTGCCCAGTGTTCCACTTGAACTCTTGTAATTTCTGGTTTTGGACCAGTGCCTCAATTTTGCTGTACAACATTGCTCATCATGTTGGAGGAGCTCATAGTCCTTTCCTGTACAAGTGCAATCCTAGTCCACGATCCTCCTCCTGTCCACGATCCTCCTCCTGTTGTTCAACTTTTAGTCCCACCTCAGTCTAACAACACGCACAATGTTATCTGTGTGCGTGTGTGGCATGGGCATGTGGGGCTATACTGGAATTTCGGGTGTTAGCTTAGATTTATTTAACAGTCTGGTTTTCATATCAGAGTGTTTTCTTTGTGCCGTTACAATGTGACTAAATTGCACCCAATTGCTGTTACATCAGTGAATGACACTTTTGTGACTGAGGGTGCCATGTTCTTTCCAGATTTCAGGTTCCCATCGTTTTCTGTGGAAGAGCTTGGTCTCTTCAGAAAAGTTCCCCATGGCAGGAAGGCTGTGGGTTTGGTTTTGTTCTCCTATTCTCTTCAGTTATTTTCAGAGCTCTCTGCAATTCAACTTGCAGTGAAAATGTGTCAGTTCTTGGCCAAGAGGGAGTTGGCCAGCCACGCTGTTCTGGGTGATCTCAAGCCACTAGGCACTGAGGTGTCATTACCCATACTACTCTTAATGCCCATATTATGTCTGGGAGGCATTAACGACGTTTGGTACATCCAAGGTGCAGTCTGTGCTGCTGTCTTGCTGAGCTATGTAGAGAAGTTCCCAACAAAGAGCAGTAAAAAAGAGGGTTTAGTGCAGTTTTCTTCAAGCTCTTCAGAAACCATCCTGTATCCATAGAGGAGGTCATATAATGCAAATTGGGTAGGTCAGTAGGTAGGTCTGTATAGATTGTACAGTACCGTGCAATGAGCGTCCCTGATATGGTATACTTTGGTCCACAGTGAAATAGTTGACAAAGGGAAAACTGTCACTGTTGATATCCTCAGGCTCTTCTCAAAGCCTTTGCCTCAAGCCACTGGCAGATTCAGGCAGGTATCTTCTTGCACTGGTTTATAGCACGTTCTCGAACAGGAACGCGAAATTCCTTGTTTAAAATGAGACTCCAGAACACAGATTATTTTGTCCGTTCCTTTTCTTTCTCTTGCTCTCTTCCTCCCTCCCTCACCAAATCTGGCATGCCAGATTGTTCCCTTGCTGTAAGGCAGCCCCATTCAAACCCTGAAGCTAAACAATACACTGTTGGGTCTTGATTTGTTTTGTTGTAGTTAATTTAAAATTCTGAGAAATGAAGCATCCTTCCATAAGAGCATCAAGCAAGCAAAATGTGTTTGATACTTTCTACAAGACAGAGTACCTTCTGGAACGACATGGGTTCGCAAGCAGGGAAAGGATTGAGCCTTCCCTCTTTCACCTGAAGAATCTTCTTTCTGGTTTTTGTTTTTTCATGGTTCCTCCTCCCACCCCCTTTTTAAATATTTTTTAGGTTTTTTTCCACTTTCCTTTTGGATCGTTCCCCTCCTTTCCCTGGCACTGATCTGGGTCAGATGACATGTGCGTGCCACTGACAGTCTGATTCCACCGCCTGGGTTGTGTTTCCAAGAGTAAGAGAAGAATCTGCGCTTTCACAGGGGGGTGTTGAGGGAGGCGTGCATGCAGCGTGCTGCACAAGTTACGTAGCGTACTGTATATGACTTGCAGTCTTTTACTTTCAGCTCATCCTTATGTAAAGATTCATGCTAGGGAGGGGAGGGAAAAATCAAGTGAACAGCGTATTGTCTCTTGATTGATTAAAGAGCTGGGTTGCGAGGTGGGAAGTGAATTTAGATTCAAGTGAAAAACAAATAAAGGTAGGACTTGAATCTTCGCAATTAGGAATTTAAAATGGAATATTTTTATGCAGAGCGAGTTAAGTTTTTATTTCTTCTTCTTCCAAAACCCTTTATACAGATGTGCAGGGGGGAGAGAGCAAACCTAGAGGACTTCTGATTTGATTTACCCTGAGTCCTGAGCAGTGACTACTTGAAAACAAAAAGAAAATTTCAGAGCTAATCTAGTTACTGTATAAACAGAAATTAGTTGGACAGTTAGTGGGCAAGCCTTAGACCTGAACAGATCTCTCTTGGGTTACATTTAACATAACTTTTTAACCTCTTTGTTCCGCCCCCCACCTTCCCATTTAGTAGCAACAAACAAACAGTCTACCCCACAATGGTTAGTATAGCACAGAGCTTGATGCAGCCCTGGTTGAGGTCAAGTACTCCAATTCGAACCTCTCAAGGGCTTTCTCTATGTGTTGCCAGTGTACTGGTAAAAATGACTTTAAACTCTTGTCAGCGCGGTTACTGGTGCATGCATCACAGTCCCACTCAAATAAACCTGTCACAACACAGAGTCAGCAGCTAGAGAAGAGTATAAGGGCAGGCCTCTAGCTTTTCATTCGAGCATCACTAAACGTGCACAGAGTGCCCAATTATTTCAGCATTATTGAGCAAGCCTACAGGAGGACCCAAGCCTTGCTACATTAGATTTTCTTTAGTAATTTGCTCAAGTACCGCTGAGGACACTTAAAGGGCTTAAAACGGTGGCTGCAACCAGTTTCCTTTTCTGGATTGTTAATTCAGGTTTTCTCTTTCAAATTAACTCTCACTGCATGCTGTGCAGTAGCGCTGGGAGAACTGTTTAACACTAATTTTCTCAATTTTCAGCTTTTTTTTTTTTTGCATTATATAACTGCTTTTATAGTTACATATATTTTGATTAGACATGTACGTGGTGTGTTTCTGCTAGAAAGAGTAAAATGTAATACCTCTGTCAGAGAAATAAAAATTTCACCAAAACTGTAAAATTCCTTTCCTTTATTCTTTTTTTTATTTTTTTGTTGTTCTTTTAATTCAGCCTGAAGTTTACAGATTGTGTTGTGTCCAAACACATGGACATTTTTAAAACACCAGGATGTTTGTGAGACTTGATTATTGGTTGATCTGATCAATCACGTTTGATGTACAGGATCAATCAGACGACCCCCGGCTCCCTGAACAAATTCAATATCTGTGTTTCATTTTTCACAGCAGCAACAACTCCAGGCCCAGCATTTGTCACATGGACATGGTCTTCCCGTGCCGCTCACTCCGCACCCCTCGGGCTTGCAGCCTCCAGCCATCCCACCCATTGGCAGCAGTGCTGGTCTCCTGGCACTGTCCAGTGCGCTGGGGGGGCAGTCCCACCTCCCAATTAAAGACGAGAAGAAGCACCATGATAACGATCACCAAAGAGGTAGGCGCTGCCAGATGGCTGTATGGCTTCATTCGTTTCTCTTTTCTTCTTTCTTTTTTTTTTAAGCTCTCCTCTAAAAAAAAAAAGGAATTTTCACAAGAATTCCTAGCTAATTGCTTCAGTATTTATTACCTGGCAGTAGCCAGAAATTGTGTTCGAATGCTAGAAATCTGGTTTTATAAATCTGGCTGTACAGTATTAATAATTAACTGTACAGAAAAGTTAACATCTGTGCAATTTATTATTTAACAGACATCAGGATTCTTTCTTCCGAGTATGATAAGTGTATAATTTCATGTAAACTAACTAGTACTTTTCTCTTTCTTTCTCCCCCCCACCTCCCCATCCCCTGCCACTGCGTCCTCCTCTCCTTGCACACGGGGGCTGCTCTGCATGCAGATAGAGACTCCATCAAGGTAGGACTCCATTTTGTAGGTGTAAGGGGTGGCTCGAAAGAGCTGCGCGTTGCGTTTTTCTGAAGTATGGCCCAAAGTGGTGGAAACAGTCACAAAGTGAAACCAGGTTGTGACACTCATGTTGATTAGCAGAACCCTGCATGGACTGTGTTATCACACTTAGAAAGTGTCTGGTAGTGGGGCAGCTAGGATTGCAGGCGATGTGCCGTCCAGTGGGTTTGGTGGAACAGCATTAAGGCTGTTCCTGGATATAGGGAAAGGGCTGCCCCGGTTCTCTGCCCAAGCTTATGAGACAGAAAGAATTAGCCAGTAGTTTTAAGTCATTTGGAGGCTGTAAACTGTAATTCTGATATATCCTAATGCAGTTATGGAAGGAGAGCTCCGTCGCTTGCAGGGAAGAGGTGGTGTGCTGCCCGCTTCCTTGCCAAACGAGTTGGAGAGGAGCGAGCTGCCATTCCATACCCTGACGAAGGTGGTACTCACACTGAGGATCCTGCCTTCCTTTATCCAAAAGTTAATTTTCAGGCTCTGAGTGACTTCGCAGCGTACGTGTGTGCACCATCCTGTGTATAAGTAGATGTAATGCACACTTTGTGGCTTGTGTAATTCTGAGCATTCAGTGATGCATACGACTATGATTCAGCATATGTACCTGCATGCTTGTCCATGCTGGATAGCCACCAGAGTCTTTCAGAGGCTCCCGGGTTTTTAATGCTGCAAGTTGGGAGGTGCATCTTGGCCCTGCCCTCTCTTGGATTGATCTGCTCTCCTTGCTGCTGCTGGTGGTTTACCGACTCGCAGCAGACCCGGTTGTTGCCAGCTATGCAGTTACCTGCCCAGCTTTCGGTAGCTGGATGTAGTTACAGAGTAGAGCCTGAGTGGCTTGCACAATTCTCAGGAGCATAAGACTAAGCCTTTTTATAGGTGATGGTGAGTGTAAAATGAAAGATACCCTTCTCTTAAAAGGGGCAAGACCTGTGCCCACCTTACTGAGCACTTGCAACCCATTTGTCAAGATTTTAGTGGTGCTTTTTTTAGGAAGATGTAATTTATTTTTGGGTTGGCCAAATGCCAGAAGAGGTGTTCTCAGCACGAGTCTTGGGTGCATTAGACAAGATTACCAGGAGCTTGCCAGGCAGATGTTACTGCTGTGCCCTAGACAGTGTCGGGAAGAGCACGGTGCCAGGCACAGGCTTTGCCCCCACCAGAGACCTGTCTGGCCAGGGCTGCCATGCAAGGCGCTATGCCTTTGCTTCTCCGGCAGCTCCAGATGGGGGCATGTCCCACAGCTTTCCCCAGCGCGCCCATTCTGCCACTGGCAACTCTGCCACGTCCCAGCTGAGTGCAACTGAGCCGATGGTTGTCAGTTTTGCTGTTACCCACATGGCCCTGCATAACAACCAAGAGCTGACAGGAACTGTCAATTTTTACTGTGAGCAGCAAAGGCACTGAAGCTGTCTATCTACCGACATAGAACAACAGCATGTCGGATTTTACTTCAGCTTCCTTGTCACGATGGCTGGAGACTGGGATTACTGCTTTATGCAGCAAGGCTGGGCGCAGATTAATGATGATTTCCCTAGAACACCCCCTGTTCGCCATGAATAGGTAGGTTTAGTCCATTTTCTTTTTTCCTGCACCCAAACAAACAAGTACAAGTAGAGCAGATATCTAAATGTGGGAATACAAACCCGCCTGTTTTTTTTATCGAGTTTGCATACCTGTACAGTTGGAACCATGAGCGTTTCACTCAAGAAAGTGAACGAGGAGAACTGCTAGTACATGCTAACTGCTGGTTTTAAACAAAATACACTAGTCATTTTTATGTAATGTTTGTGGGATGTTGGGGTGTTTATGCTGGCATGGGTGTTACGGGGAGTGTTTATACCAAAAAGGCTGATTTTGTCTGGGAATGATTCAAGGGCACTGTTATTCATACAGCTTCAAGAGGGAGAGGAGGGTGTCACTACTTCGTGCCAATTTACTTTGAAATGATAAGTAGATGTTTGTCTTGCACGGTGTTCAGGTTGTGAGTTGGCTTGTGTGTCAGCATTATGGGGCTTGCTGCCAGCTTTGCAAGGTGAAATAGTTTGCTAATTTCCTTAAATGTTTTCAGTGATGCCCAGAGTAGCAGTTAGTCACTTGTTCAATCGATCAGTCCTCCCTTAAGTGGCTCCTGGTTAAGAGAGGCTTTTTATGATTGTCTGCTGTGTGACTTGAGATGGTTTTTGTCAGCCAGAACGTGCCAGTTGCCAGCAGCTGGAGTCTGTGTGCTCGTATGAAATAATTTATTCATGCAGGATAATGCTCCTTAACATTTAACAGGTAATGAACGTGACATAAATTTCCTTCTTGCTTTTAATTTTTCCCTTTCCTCTTCTAATGTGCAAACAGGCAGCTCTGGTACTCTAAATAGTAAGTAATTTTTGGCCATCTGTCAAAAGGAAATTTCAATACAAATTTAAATTAATGGTGCCTGAAATTTTTTATAGCTCCTCTAAAAGCCTCTAATGTGCAGAAAATTCTGAATCTGCTGGTAGTAATTAGTGTAGCATGTAATGAGGATATGGGCAATGTTATACAGCCCCAGTGTAACGTTTTGATATGGTAGCAAAATTTTGATTTATACAAGGTTGTGCCTGGGTTTAATTGTGAGAGACACTTTAAAGTGTTTTCTTGCTGATACAGATTATTAAGCAGGGCAGATTTTAGAATAGCTCATAAAGTGTAAATTTACGCTTTAGTGTATGATTCAGATAATGACGGTACCCTACCCATTTCTACAAATAAAGGAGTTTGGCTGAAGTGTCCTGTTTTTTGCCACCACTTCCAGCGCTTTGGATTTGCTGGACAGTTGTCTTCGTGAAACTTTCTGTCCCTAGCTGTGCTGGACCTGACCCTCCTCCTGGTTCAGCCCAAGGAAGAGGCAATTTGCATCACTTTTCTAAATGTGACATTTTCTGCCTGGTAAGCCAGACTGGGCTCGCATCCTTCCCAGCACCTCCCTGGAGCGAGCAGTTCACCTTCCAGATCACATGAGATTGTCCAGGAGCTATTCCTAAATAATAGATCAGCATCGGCACAGCGAGCCTCATGGAGAAGGGCGGCTTTGGGAGCTCTTTGATTTCGTGTTGGATTCAGTCCTCCGAATCCTTTGCAAAGTTCGAAGTGTGGGAAAACTCTAGACGCGGTAAACTGGGTCACGGGAGCACTCTTTGTGCAGTGGCGAGGCTGTGGAGCGGACAAAGGGAAGGGAAGGGTGGCAAGAGCCAGGGCTGTGCTCAAAGTGCAGCCGTGGCTTAAGGGCTCTGAGGGAATATAATGTGTATAGACAGAAAGACAAACAAACAGCTCTGTAGTTAACCGAGCAGCTTTTCACAGAGGACTCGGTGTATCCCCTTTTCAAAGCAGTAAAACTTCTTTATTAAGAAGAAAAAAAAAAAAAGGTAAAGGATTATTCTGCAGTGGATTCTTGCTTGCTAATTGCACCCCACAAGGATTTTTCCACGTCCTGCAAGAACTGCTGATGGAGGAGGCACGTTCTTCCCAGCCCTGGTCCTCACCTACCCTCTCTGGGACAAATGTGTTGAAAGTTCCTCCGGTCTCTAACAAAGTCCCTTCTGTAAAACGTACCCTGTGAAGAAGCTAAGGAAGCATTTTGTGTGCAAAAGCACCACCTGGCAGAAAGTAGTCCAGTGCTAGCAGTCTCTTCCCGTGGAGTGAAGGAGCCCCCAGGTGCTGGCTGGGTGGCGGGCCTGCCCGAGGTAGCCAGGATGTCCCTGAGCAGGTTATTCAAGAATCTCAGTCTTCTGAATCGCTGCCTCATGGACAGGATTCAATTTGTGTAACTTTTTACTGCATCTGTTGTTAATCCAGATCTGTTGTTCTTTATACTCAGGCAGTGCATTGCCTTTTTTTTTTTTTTCTCACCTGAATTGTAAATTGTTTGGCGCAGAGACCATGCCCATACTAAGACTTGCCAACACGGTGGAGACTCTGTTCATTTTGATGCTGGGGGTTACCGTTTTAGGAGCAACAAATGCCAATAATTAAAAGCTGCAGTCTTGTGGCAGGAATAAAATAGCCTGTTGAGATTCCTCTGGGGGAAAAAAAAAAGTTTTAAATGAAAGAATCTGAAATAATGCATCAAATGGAGGTTTGGGGTGAATTTCTGTCCAACACACTAGTGAACTAGGAGAACTGTCAGGGCAAATTCAAGTGAGTTTAGCAATAAGATTAGTTTTGCTTTAATCTGTGTGGAGGCTAATAATTACATGTGGCAGATACAGGGAAAGTAGATGGGTGTGATTCCCACGTTCCATCTACATTTGTGGTGGCAGTTGTTCCAGTGCTTCTCAATTTAGCTTCTCAAGCTGTTAGCCGCTATTAAGTGTTTAGTCCTCTGTTCATTAAGTATGTAAGTGAGAGTAAGCTGCTTGCTCCTGCAGCTGTAATTTGATACTTAAAAAAAAAAGTTGTATGAGTGTAATGCTTCTGGAAAGAACAAGGTAGTTTAAAATCAAAACGCCCAACATATATTATAAGACTTTTGGATATTACCAAATGTATTTGCCTTGCTCGGACTTTGTTTTCTGTTGGTGGAGGAACACCACATAAACTGCCATGATGCACTGCTGTGGACTTTGCCTTAATTGTCAGGTTTCTTTTAAATGACAGTGCTATGAGTGTCCAGCCAAATGTCTTTGCATTCAGTATGTAATTAACGAGCCAGAGAAACATAGTTATCTGTTACACACCTAAAGAAATCTACAGAATTTATTTCCTGATAATTTTCTTGTTTTGCCACTTTAATACCGTTCAGCTGAAAAGCACTTCACAGGCTTGTTAAAATCCAGATGTTTCACACTCGTGTCATGGATTCTGCTCGTGCCTTTCTCTGTTGGGAAACGAGGTGTTGCGTGTATTTTGCTTTCTGGAATGATGAAGTGGTAGTTTTAAGCTGAGCGTATTTGAACGAAACTTTGCTCTGCAAGAGTTGTGTTTTTGATCATTGCGGGTGTTTTGGGGGTAGCGTTATCAAAATATAATGAGTAACTTCTGTTGGCTTGCGATACAGTAATTTTTTCAGTATTAATTGATATCTGCCTCTGGGCGCGTAAGCTGTGCCGAATGTAACAGGTGTCCTAATTCCAGAAAATGTGTTGTAATTGTTTGTTTGTGGAACAGATGAATAAATATCTGTGGGGCATAGCTGGTCCTCAGGTGGTGAACGTGAATGGATTAATGATGTGATTGGGTGAGACATGCTTGTTTGTTGCAGGCTCGTCCAGTAACTGTCTGCTGAAGCAGAACAAATATTAATTAGCAGGGTCCTGTTTGTTGTCTCGGTCTACCTTACGGAGCTGATTTTTTGGCACTGCTTTTTTTTTTCTTAATAACCTTTTCATGGCTAGACTTGTAGCACGTCATTCAAGCCCTGTGGTTTTTAACAGATTTTTAGAACACGAAACTGAACCTCAGGTATATAGCTCCCTGATGCATTTTTGTCTTCTTTTTTCTCCCCCACCCCCTCCCTCCCACCTGAGTTTTACATTTTTTTCTTTCATTCAGTGTCACATCATTTGCCTTTTTAATGAGGTCATCTGGGAATTTTAATTTAGTGTAGAGTATTCGTATGAGAGTAACAGCACGTACTCTGGTATCAAAGAATTAGCTGTTTCTGCGAGTTTTGATGGCTTCACCTCCTTTACCCAATAGCTTTTTTTCCCGCTTCTGTATATTAGCGGTATGCTAGCCTCTTACCTTGCACCCTTTTGCCAATTACTGCAGGGTGAGTCTTATTTGGCAGTGTGCCCACATTTGGACAAAATTGTGCAGTGCTTCTCACTATCAAACTTTATTTTGCCACTTGGTGATTTAGGGTAACTCAAATGTTCTCTCTCCAGATGCTCTCTTCAGCCAGAAGGCAAACACTTACAGGGGCTCTAATTTCTAACCTGAGCAGTCATGTCTAATTATTTCCATGGCAACAGACTGTGATGTTGATAACACAGGATTATGACTTAACGTTGTAGAGTAGGAAGAGGAAGTTTGCTGGGGTGAGGAGGTGGGTGGAAAGGTCTTCTCCAGCACAAAGGCTTTGACAATGTAATAGCTGGGAGAAAAGTAGTAAAGGGAGGGAATGAATTTGTTTATTATCTCTTTTGAAGTTCTCCTCGTTGTAACTGTGCAATTAAAATCATACTCCTGATGCTGGCATTCATGGCTTACACCAGTTTACTCATGGTGAACGTGTCTGGAATGAAGAACACATTTGCAGGTCAGGTTAAATAGGTGTTAATCGAAGTAATGAGAGAAAATAAACAATACTTACAAAATTTTTGTCGAAGCGGGACACAAACTAGATGGCTGCTTTTTGCCTTAGAGATACCTGTTGGTGCTGTGATACATTTTTTTTGTTGTATTGAGCACTTAGCATTTTGATTTTTAGTTGTCTTTAAAACCCTTAGATCCAAAGTAACTTGAAACATCCCTTATTTTCATGCAAATCAGTGGGTTCTTTGGGCATGCTGATTATCTGCTGAAGGGAGGGAAGGACAGATTACCTTCTGGAATCAGTGACATGGATGACATGCGTTGGAAGTGTCTGTCCTCTGGCTAAAGTCACCAAATGCTGGTAGTAGGTTAATGTTTGTATTAATATTTGTATTGCTCCTCCTGTGTCTTCCCTGGCACTGGGAAACAAGCATATTCCTAGTCAAAGTGTTGTCAGTCTCTTAGGTTGATTTTAGAAGAACCTGAAGGAAATGAGTAGTCTCACTGATTCCCAAGTTATTATGCAAGATTGTTGAGTGCATCATGAATTACAAAGTTTTAGCTGTGCTTTGAGGGAAGAAGCAATTA
>NW_008825114.1:11374150-11428088 GCF_000699105.1 Pygoscelis adeliae
CCAGAAGGAATCGGCCATTGAGGGGAATTTGCGGGAAAGTTACACCGTGTCTCCCGCCTCTCTCCGGTACAGTTCTGACTGAGTCGAATAATTAATTAAATATCTAAAGCTCAATTAGCCTATTCTGCATAGCAATTTGAAAAGTTCTGTGTTTTCTTGAGCGACACTTGGCCTTTTGAAGAACAAAAAATTGGAAATGCTAATGTTTTTCAGCCAACTAAGGGAAGAAAATAAAAATGTCTCCATAGCAACAAAGCTTCTTTCTAGATGGTTTCCTAAGATATGCCTGAACTAGAAGCAGATGTCTGATTTGAGAATCTCTCCTCCTTCAATGTAAACAAATAAATTCTAGGCAGGTGTTGGAAATAATATGGAAATCCTATTAAGGGGCCCTGGGTTCCTGTCACTCAGGAAGCCCCTGCCACAAAAGGGTTGGTTGTCTGAATAAAAGAGGCAGAGTAAATTCTCGTTAGGCTTTAGCTTTTCCCAGGAAATGATTGTCTCTGCGTGCTCCTTCTCCTGCGAGCCTGAATGTAAGTGGTTTCTTCTATTGATCCCCTCTGCCACCCTCGCTTTCTCCCTCTCCTCTCCTGCTGGATTAGCCCTTGATGTCGGCAGCGCCTGCTGCTGCGGGCATTGTGGCATTTGTGATTTTAAATCCCGTCCCTCCATCCCCAGCCCTGTCTTGGACAGTGAGAGGACAGCCAGAGGAGACGCGCGACGCTGGCCTGGAGCGAGGAGAGGATGGGAAGCGGGCAATGAGGGAGGTGAAGCAGCCGAGTCCTGGGCAGCTTCTTGCTCCAGCTCGTTTGTGTGAATTTACAGATGATGTTGTAGCCCTTGGCACTGCGACACCGAACGTCATCTGGACAGGGGATTTTCCTTTTCCACAGGGACCACAGCTTTGGAGGGGCTGTGGTAAAGATTTCGGTGTGGCTGGCTTGCTGGTGTCACATGTTGGGATTCAAAATGAGAGTGTGGTTTTTCTCGTAATGTTTCTAGGAAGTTGGTGGGCCTCTTTCTTTTTTTCTTCTTCTTCTTCCAAAGTTACCAAGGAAAGATGTGCCTGCCGTCAGTAGTCTGTTAGTCCAATGCAACACTTGTGCTGCCTTTGCACTTGCCGGTGTCAGTTTTGTCCCCAGACCCCGCTGGGCTGAGCCCTGCACTACCGCAGCCTGGGAACCAGCTTGCCTGTGGGCAAAAACTTAAACGCTGGGCATGTGGGAGCAGGTGCCGAGGACACGTTTTCCAGAGTTTCTAGGCTGGAAGCGGAGACTGTGTGCGTGTCCCCCCCTCCCCGTCTCCGCTTTCCTTGGTGTGCCAGACATGCATAGTGATGCTCTTAATAACACTCAGAGGGTTAAATGTGGATAAACACAAAACAAGGCTTCTGAAAAGCCTGACGATTATCATGCAGCATTTCTCGGACTATAGCCCCCAAGACGCACTTCATAAAGCCAATAAAGTGCGCGATGGTGGTCTCCCGTTGCCCTGGCAACGGACCACAGGGCACCCTGTGTGTGAAATGCATGAACATCTGCGAATTAATCTTTTTTTAGTTTGTTCTTTCCTTGGCACTGGTGGAGCTGCGCTGGCTGGCAGCGGCGGGGGCTGAGCTGGAGGGTCCCCCGGGGATGCCCCCAGCGCCTGGCAGAGGGGGCGAAGCCGGGCCCCTCCCAGCAGCGCTTCCCATGGTGGAGGGACTTGGCCTGACGGTGCTCTTGGTGGGATGCTGTTAGCTTGCTTTGGGCTTCACAAGGGAACGAATAAAAAAAATTTTCTCCTAAGTCGAGGTGTTACTGGGCATGCCAGTCTGCCGTGCAAAAAATAATCTGAGGGGAAAATCGAAATAAGTGCTTGTGTCCGCATCACAGTTTACTAGACTGCGCTTGAGAGATGCAAAACCCGGGGGAAGGTAGTTTCCACTGCCTCCCAGAGCAATTACCAAGTGCGCCAGCACCGGGGTCATTAGTGTCCCGCCAGCGCCCTTGCAAGCGCGCAGGTTTTCTTTCCTCTCACCGCCCACCGTCCTTGTCCCCGCTGAGGCGCACCACAGTGCAGATTTCATGCCCAGCTCTGGGCACCGTGCTGGCCGCTGGCTGTGAGTGCAGGGCTTGTCCCACCACTCTCCACCGAGTCTTCAGGAGGACTGTAGGGGGAACACTGCGTATGTCGTATCGTCAGCTAATGCTGGATACAATCAGTGTTTTAATGACGTATTGGAGGTGAAATGCTGCTTTAATCTGCTAATTGCATTAAGAGGATGGCAGATTGCTCTGTATCACTTCTTTTTGAGCTGCAAGATTATCAAAGAGTACGGAGGTGCTTTTAAGTGAGGTATTGCAGCCAGTCAGATGCTACTTGTTTGCATACGAATATTAGCAGGCACAGCTGTACCTCTGTTTCTCTGCCTCTCGAGAGGTGGTGAGTGCAGCTGTGGGAGTTTCCTTAATGTGTATTTATGAGTAAGTGCGGCCGAGGGGAGGGAGAAGGGAAAAATTTCAACATGGTTTGTTCCTTTTTTCGTTCACAGGGTGAGTGGTCTATTGTAGCTTCTCCATGCAGTGAAGCTGACATATTTCAAGCCACTATATTTTTTCGAAAGAGGCCATACAGTATTTTCTCTGCTATATTAATCTTGCCAGATCAAAATAAGTAATAACACTGATTTTGCTGGTGGTGTCCTGTTTCGTCAGACTGGTATGCACTGCAGAGGTGCTGCACAGGTGTATGGAAGAAGGGCCAGGAGAGGTGTCTCCCGATTGCAGCTACCCCCAGAAGAAGGGTTGTCTACAGAGGTGTGTGGTATGAGTTTGGCACAGACCACACACAACACAAAACTTGGCAGCTACAACAACATACTTCTGAATCCTTCGCTCATTTTATTTTGATAACAAAGTGGCCAGACTATATAGAAATCATTGCTTGCATTGAGTTGAAAAGCCAGTGCTGACCTAAATAATGTGAAGCTTTGCCTTGTGATGTTACACCACCAGGCATTAAGATATCATTGTATTTGGCTTGCAGTAATTATAGCTGTGTGTTTATATTTCTTGTCTCTCCCAGATATGTTTGCTGAAACCATACCTGTTGATGCTGTATTTCTGTCCCACCTCTCTATTTGTTTTAAAAATACCAAACTGCAATTTGTTTTAGCCCTCGAGGAAATGAACGTTTCGCTTTTCCTCCCCTGCTTCGAGAAAAGTTTCTTGCAATGACCTGCAAATATTATTTTGTAATGAGCTTTGCTGTCCCATACTGCAACATATGAGAGGAATTCAGTGTCTGAATAATTTTAAAATAATCCCTTTAAAATCAATTACAGTAAACCTTGTGGGGTGAGAGAAACCCTCTTTCTGCCATTCCCTTGAAGTACGGTATCTTTCCAAGTGCCCTGTCAGGATGCATAATTGGCTTAGAGTAGCAAAGGCACCCTGCTTTCAGCATAAAGGCAGCCTGTCCAGGGTCAGTTTAGTGCCTTTATAAAAAGCACTGTATGCTCACCACCTAGGTAGCCTAAAAGCTTTATATCACACCGCAGGGTATTTGAAACCAATTAAGTATTTAGCAGACCTTCTGTAGGACTCTTGCGTGCTTCATGAACGTTTTCTTGTAACTGCGTTGCCTCCACTCATGGCGAAGGCTGGAGATGCCATTTTTGGACCCTTCTTCCTGCTCCGGGGGATGAGGAAGAGCAGACATTGTTGTGTGGTGTTGTCTGTCTCCCCTGTTCTTTTTAGAGTATCTAGCATCAGACTGTTCGGGTTTTTCCCAGTTAATCTGTGCAAGTTGCAGCCCTTTTGATATCAAAAGTTTTGTATGCTATACTACCTCTCTGTTGTGCCTTTGGTCTCCATGGAGCCTAAACCATTTTGAAATACTGCTAATGACTGTAACAGTGAAGGCACTGGTCCTGCTAATACTGATAAACAAACTTAACATTGCAAGTAGCAATAACTTGATTTATAATAGTAAATTTAACTGAAGTTTCCCACCAAGTGGAGTAGGGCTGAAATGGGCACTAACAGCTGCGGCGATCACAAAGTGACGGAGCTGCAGCTACTTGGTCCACAAGTGTTTCATAATTGTTTTGGACAGAAAGAGGAAGAAAACTTTTATTTGGTTGAAGAAGGCTCTCTGTGTTGACAGTACGCAACTCCAGAGACTGCTACAGTGTAATCACTGTAAAACTGCTTGTTTTACAAACAAAGTATGTTACAGATTCTAATTATAAAAAACAAAAATATGTGCTTTAATTTGACATACAGACAGAATTTCTCTTGCTATTTTGCTAAGTCTTAAAACTGCCAGGGATTCTCTCTGGAATACTAGTTATTCAGCATGCACAACTGCTACTGTAGATGTCAAAAATAAAATATTTATAAGTGTATTTGATAGTGTTCTGGCTCAAGATACGTATCTGTCCAACACTGCACTGTGATGTGTATGTAAACTGGTCTTAGGAAAAACACTTGTTCATATCCAGGGTTGTTCTTGCAAATAGTGAGATTAAATCAAAACAAGCACCGCTTATTTAATTTGCCCATTTTCTTAATGGTTACTTAAAGTTTAAAAATAGTATGTTAATGTAATGATATGGTTGTCACGAAAGCCAACAAAACCAAGGAAGCAGACATCTGGAGGTGGCTGTTTCCCACACTAAAGAGGCAACTGAAGTAAAAGATGTAACACTTAGCATTCCGTTCTACGCTGTATGACTAGTTTTCCCTGCTCTTCGAAAGTGTAAACATGAACCCTCGTGAAACCTCTGGAGAAAAGCAGGTGAACATTTGCCTTGTAGCTGCAGAGAAGGAAACGCTAAGGTGGGTGATTAGGAAGAGATCAAATGAGCATGGGGGGGAGCGGAGGGAGAGGGAGATGCGGGGGAAAAAATGCGTTTCCTCTCTGCATCCACCTGACTAAGTACTGTGCTTATTTTTATCCACATTCTACATGTTCTCTGGAGAGAATTCTTTTACAATTCACATGAAAACAGAGGAAGAAAAATCGTGGGCAGCAGCCTTGATTATGCTGTATAAAGATCAGGCAGCTAGTAGACCGATGCGTGCCTAGCGCTTGTCTGTTAAAAGCTGTTTGCTCTCTATACAGTGACACCAGAAGCAAGGTGTAGGAAGGCGTTAATCCTCTGAACATTAACACTTTCCAAGATCATAGGTTACCATTGTCCTCCATTACGTCAGAATTTGCCTAATGTTTCCTTTTCTCCTGTCAGGCATCTGGTGGTTCCTTGGAAATATTTGAAGAGCCATCATTTAGTAGTTTATGGGGAAAGCCTTGAATAATTCACACAACAAATGATTAGGCAAGCACTTGTCTATCTAACTGAATTATTCTGCATGTTTGCTGAAGCAGTAAAGCAGGAGAACAGCATTTCCTTCTCCGGAGGGTTTACAGTGGTAGTATTGACCCACCTAGTTATTGGGTTTCACAGCCTTTTGTTGACACTGTTGTAAATGAAAGCAGCCTGGACAGGCACTGAGCAGCTGGGCTGGATAATTGTGAAGGATTCATGCTTGTTGCTGTTACCCCCAGTGTTTGTAGTGGGTTGTTTGCTTTGACTTTTGTTGAACTGTTGACAAAAGCATTAGATACAAATGAGAACAAATAAAGTGGTGAGATGCCAGAAGGGCTTGGCAGTGATGGTGGTTTTCATTCCGACTTAAATGGGGAATGTCGACACTTATCTGGATGGGAAATGGAAGGTGTGTTCAGCATTTGTGTGCTTCCCCCTCCCCTTTCCCTTCCTTTCCTTACTGCTAAATGTGTTTTGGCAAACACAGGTGAATAAAAACAGAGCGGAGGCAATTTCACCATTGCCTTAACTCTTTGGCACCACGTTTTTGAAGCTCTTTCTGACTGTGGATGTCTTGCTGGGCAAATCCAGTTCCTGGCATGAAAAGATTAAGTATAAAAAGGGAAGGGGAAGGGGAAAAAAAAAAAAGAAAGAAAAGGAGGGGGAGGTAGAAGGGGTAGAGTTGAGAAAAGAGAAGATTAAATAGAACAGGATACACTAAGTAGTATAGCCAGCAAAATTGAAGTCATTTACTGGAACGCTTTTAATTTGGTTTAAACAAAATACTCTTTTGTATATTCAAATGGGGAGTAGCTCAGCTGTTGTGAAGCCAGAAAATTAATGGTATTTTTAGTGAAATAGCAAAAGCATGTCAACAACATAGCTGTGGATGATAATGTTGGCATTTTATTCATGAGGAATTATCAATGCAGGTTACTGGACAACATAGTGTGACTGGAATGATTGGGCACAGGGGGGAAGCGGCTGTCCTTCTGTAAGATGATTTCATTTTGCATTTAGTCTTTCAGGAAGAGAAGGAGGAGAGAGAAAGGAAGCATTTAAAAATACGTGTCTAAGATGCCTATCCTTGTGGTTTCTGGCTCCCGCAGACTAACCTTTTTACCTCTGTCTGACTCACAGTTTTGTCACTGCTGCTTTTTTGCCAGCTGTCCTTTCTTTTCAAGTCTGTCTTGAGGGATGGCAGAGATTAGAGGCAGAGTTGTGTTAGGATATCTTTGCTGAAAAGGCAGTTTTGGCCCTGGAGGAGCTGCAAGTTTGTTCTAGCCATCTCTGGCTCTTGAGTTTTCTGCCTGAGCATTGCTTGCTTGGAACCCTTAATGCATTTAATGTGTTGTGAAATACGGTTGCCTTGGCCTGTCATGGAGGAAGTTAGTGTATGATCTGGAAGGTCTTACCACTTGGCAGGAGAGATGCTTCATATTTGTTATTCCGGCTATAGTTTTCTTGTAGCAATCAACCTCAGAGAGTTGTGCAGGTCAGCTAGAAAGTGGCAAATAGAGTTCACAGAGGTTAAGACACCACTGCGATGAAAGGAGAAGACACAGATTTGTATTGCTGTCTGAAGGCATACAAAGGTATTCCTTGCCTCTGCTGTAGCATGTGCGTCTGGTGGTGTCTGAGGTGCCCGCAGGGTTTTGGAGCACCAAAGTTGTCATATGCAGGTATTTTTTGTTACCTGCCTTCATGCAGCTTCAAGTTGTTCTAAAACCAAATGCCATAGTAGCAAGGTAATCGTGGCATTTATGGACCCACTTTGAGCAATCATCCGTGAGTGTTTTCTTTATTCCTCTTTGTTATGGTTGCCATATTTTTCCGAGTCTCTTCACAATAGGAAAAGAAGGGAAGCACAAAAAGAGATAAGGAAGAAATTGCCTTCCATTGCTAAGGTTTCTTGTAACATGCAGTGTGTTTGTTGTGCCAAACCACAGCCCTGTGGACGTCAGCAAGAAACGTTTTGCCCAGATGTTAAATACTGTGGGATCAGGGCCTGAATTTGTTATTAATCCTACAAATATTAAAAGAAAGTGAAGAAATATCAAGCTATTTCCAGCAAACATGTACTGGGAGTGGTGTTACTGTAAATATCAGCTTGTGCATGATGAATCCCCAATTCTTTTTGTCTCCCTCTTTGGGGAATACCCTGAACAATTCTACAGAGGGCTAAAGAAATTCTCATAGCAAATTTCAACCTTGAATGAAGGAAAAATGAGAAATCTCTGACAAGTAGGGAGTTAAAGCCCAAACAAAAAAATATATTCCATAATCATGTCTGCACAACATTTGGGAAATCCAGTTTTGGATCATCTAAATTGTGAGAGAATTTAGAAAAAATTACTCATGAATGTTCTGCGGCATTGCCTGGATGCTTTTTAATCAAGCTTGAGTAGTTTTCTGATTTCATGTGAAAGGCACTTTCCTCTGTACTCGGTCACACAGAGTTAGCTCTGTAGTCTAATGTGCTTTGCTTGCAGACCTGTAAGAAGGGCCCCAAGCTGTGCTTTACCAAGAGAAGGCACGAGTTTCAGGAAGCTGAGACCTGGAAGCAGGAAGGTGTCTCTAGAAAGAATTTGCATTGGAGTAACAATAGTTTTGAATGATTACAAGAGCAAGAAGGGGAGAGAGAAATGGCGTACTACGCAGTGATTATGCATCATGGTGCAAGATTTTTTTGCATAGTCTGGTGTCAGATAGTAAGAAAATGGAGTGCTAAACTGTCCAGCTAGGAATAAGAGTGGAGATGGGAAAAAGCATTCAATAATGTAGCATAGGAAACTGTAAAATAATGAAACAGAAGTATGGCAGAGAGATGATACCCTAAATCAGTGGTGCACAACCTTCAGCACAGAAGGTCTTTACTGGCAACTTGCCATAAGCCAGTGGGCTGCACCTATTTTGCATATAATTTACATTGGATTTTAATCAGATAAGCACACACCCTGTTTGTTTTTCTTATTTATGGAGTGCTGTAAGTGCAAACACTGCATAGCACAAAGCAATAAAAGATTGTGTACTTGGTGGGTTATAGTAAAAGAAGTGATGATGGGAAGACTGGCTCTGCATATTTGAAATCGGGGAGGTTAATCTGACATCTGGCTGTCTTTGAGAAGGCCTTATACATTCTGAAGTACAGGTTTGAGTTTATTAGGCAGCTGCAGGTTTGGCTTTGTTTGCAGTTCAAATACATACGGTTAATTTGAGAAAAATAATTTCAAAGACAAGCTTGCAGATAGCACATTTCCTGGTTAATTCTGTTACCCATGGGTAATTTAAAAAACAACAACCACCACCAGCAGTATTTTCTTTCTGAAATTTTGTTCAGAGTATTAAGTAAGTTACATCTCAGATATAGTGGCTTTAGTTTCCTGTGAGTTTAGCTGATGACAGTTCTACATACGATGCAGAAGTGTTTCCTCTTTTACATTTCCTATGTCTGTGATACAGATTTATGCAAACTGAGAACGGGCTAAAGTTATTATTTGTAGATGTATTAGTTTCTGGAGTGTAGTGTAGGCACTCTGTTACAGCAGTTGGATTGCTCTAGTCGTCTAGTTGTGTTTTTGCTGATACAAGGAAGACTGATTCCTCCCCCCCTTATTTTTCCATTTCAGTCTAGGATATTTAATGGATCCATCCCTGTGATACTGGAGTACCTCCAAATCTTCAATACATTAATCCTCACAACAACCTTGTAAGGGAAAGAAACGCTCTCTAGGCTTCTGAAATTATCCCTATTTTATAGATAATGAACTGAGGCATGAAGAGGCTTAATTGACTTCACGCGATCAGACAAAAGAGCAGAATACTGAACCTAGATTTCCCAAATATAAACACAGTTTTCTATCCCTCCCAGTTTTAGTTTTTTGCTCAAACATCAGTATTACTGTGTGATCCATTTTTACCTAATTCTTCCTTTTAAAACCTCTCAGTGGATTTGAGTCCCATTCATGGCAAGTGCATGCATGCTTCTTTCTGGTAGTAGCTCGTGTGGGCTAGTTTGCTAGCTCAATCCTTTTGGGCTAATTCCTGTTTCAGTTGACTACCTAATCTCTGTATGTTTTTTCAGAAGAGAAGCTTCAGTTGAATTTTCATCCTTCCTTGGGGTTCAATTACATTGCTCTTGTGTGTGGTATGGATCCTTCAATACCGCATGGGGTTATAGATGTAGCAGAATTGGTGGGAGCCCACTGCACTGTTGGGAGGGTCACGGCAGGGGGAGCATGCGTGCAATGTCCCCCCTGGGCTAACCAGCCATCAAGAAGCATATATACACCATGCCATGAAGGACACCACTGAGACCCGGGGGCTGATGCTAACCCGGCTTGATAGCACACCACCCACCAGCAGCGTGACTCCGACAGCCCAGCACTGTGCCTGAGCTGTTGCCCATCACGTTACCTCTGGCCCAGGGCCATGCTAGCAGGGCTCTGCTGCTTTCCATACGTGGAGCAAGATTGTTCATCCACGGATCAGGATTGTCGGCACAGTGCTCTGCTGCCAGCTAGCAACGTGCCCAGTGCGGGCTGCTGCACAGCTGGAGGACTCTCCCAGGCTTCCCCCAGTGCTGCTGCAGAGGGAGCAGCCCCAGAGGTGGATATGGGAATGTGATTTTTGTCAGTAGCGAAAACGCACTTGTGGGGAGAGCATGTAGGCAGTGAAGAAGGATTTCCATCTGTGGGCTGGAGGTTCAGATACAATTGTGCCTGCTGTGAAAGAGCTTGTTATACTTTCTCACTGTAAGGGCTCCATCTGGTGCTCTAGGTGTCTTTAAATGGAAATTTACGTTTACTGTCAGAGCTAAAGTCTACTCACAATGAGTAGTCTGATGGTCTTACCAGTCACAACAAATGCTGAAAGCCTTTCCTCACCTCCCACCCTGTAAATATAAGGGGCGGGGAAGGACAGTGAAATGGAGAGGGATGGACTGGGCAGGTTCAGAATCTGTCCCCATCATAGTAGGACACAATAATGAAGACCCACTTTAAAATTCAAGATTTTCTCTGTCTTAGGGCAAGATTTAGCTTATTACTGAGAGCAAACAAGCTGGCGTTGCAAGGAAACAGAGTCTGCTGTTGCTCAAGCAGCCCAGATGTTGGTTAGTAAACAGTGGTGTGACTTACAACTCAGCCTCTTAAATTATAGCTAGACACTTCCTGGCAGTGCTTTGTGTACTCGATGTAGGATCCCCACTCACTCATTAGGACAAGTGTGCCCTACACTGATGTCAAATTTGAAGGTGGTGTGTGCAGAGATCATCACAGTAGTCAAGCCTTGCGTTAAGAAATATGTTGCTATCTATTCTGACTTTTGCCTTGCAAGTCATGGACTTGGCAGCTACTAAGGAGAAGAAATGCACTGACAAACTGCTGCAATCTGGGATTTAATAACCCTTCCCAACTGAGAAATCCATTTTACAAGTTATCCCATGCATCCTTCCCAGCTCATTTTTTGCCTTCTCACCGTTTAGCCGCTTCAGTCTCATCTGGATCAGTTTTTACAACTAAAATAATTCCTGACTGTGCATAAAATCAAGCCGCTTGGTTAGGTGGCCATTAAAATATGGGTGTTGGTTTTTAACGTACTCCGAAGCAAGTCCAAAAATGCTTGTCTTTGCTGTTGCACTACCAAAGTGAATGGTGGCTAGAGGAAATTATCCGTATCGAGGAAACTTGGGAAGACTTTTCCTTAACTCTGTAACTCCTGGTTTTATAGTGCTGCTTGGGCCTTTGATCTCCACACTCTTAATTGGCTCACAGGGAGGTTATTTAGTCAAAAAAAAAAGTAGCTTGAACTTGTCATTTTAATAAACTTGTTACTTGCCAGCTTCTCTAAAGGCATCCCAAATGGAAATAAACATTTTTCATTTTGTTTTATAAATAAATTTTAAAAATGGTTTCCTAGACAACCTTGATGAAATGTCAGCTTAGATCTAAACCCACACCGTAGGTATTGTTATCTCCATCCCTGCTGGGTAATTTGTACACTGCAATAGTTTGTTTGGAAACATGCCTGTTGTTCTTTAAAATGTACTTAATGCTAGATTAGAGAACATAAGACCTTTTTTGTCTCCTGTTTCCACCAGCTCATTTCTAAACCATTTAAAATAAAGAGCTTGAGCACGTATGGTATTTAAAAAACCTTTCACATGATGTTTTTAAAACAGATCAATTTCAGCATTAAAGTGTTAGGAATTCAGCCAAGGAAAATTCAACTCAGGATTGTATAGCTGTAATGATAATGTATTATACCCGTCTTCCTTGAAAATGTTTGTAACAGTAGAGTTGAACCTAGTGAATTACATAATTTAGGAGCGTTTGCCAGAATGCTGTTTTAGGGGGATTACTTTAGTCTGCCCTTAACAAAAGCAAAGGGAAAGATGGATCATATTATGAAGTACTTAAATGAGAGAGAACAGTCTTCACAAATTATCTAAGATAACTCATTTGAATAGAACAGAAGGTCATGTGTGTGTATGCCAGTTATCACACTTAACTACTTGGCAGAGTGTAGGGGGAGTACAAGGAGATTTTTGCTTTTCCTTTCCTCTAGCCTGAATTAAAAATGTATTGCCTGCTCATTGCTGACATCAAAACGTTTCCAGCTAGCCTGAAGTTAGTATTTGATTGTGCTTTTAACGTTTAAAAAATTAACAGCATGACCTGTCTAATATAAATTATGAAAGGCCCAGAAAAATAAAAGCTACTGATGATTCTCTTGGCAAAGCTCTAGGATGTTCAGGAGTTGTAATGCATCTAAAAATCTGGCAGAAAGGACTGTGTGTTTTATTTTTTCAGTCTTCAAAGTAGGTGTTGTACATATAATGTGCTATTATATACTGATGTAACTGCTTTAAGGCTGACTGCAGGATCTGTGTTCCCACCACTATTCCATCCATTCCACTTGCCAGAGTCCTTGATTTGAAGAACGAGACCAGGGACAATTATTTTTGCAGCAGGCTGAGGTCCAGATTCAGAGTAGCGTGCAGTATGCATCTGAAGTTCAGCACATATGTACATTCCTCTGATTTCTTTATCTGCCTTGTGACTTCCCTAAGATCAAAGCGTGTGCCTCAAATCTGACATCTGCTCGAGTGCTTTCCTGAATAGGAAATAGGATAATTTCCTGAACAAGGGTCTTGGGAACACAAGTAAGTGAGTGTAGATGAAGTGAGGCAGATATAATGGGCTTGGATGTTATTTGGGCAGAGAGGCGAACAGTAGTGCTCAAAGATTTCTTTCTGGAAAATATTTTTATAGATGGCTGACAGAATGTTTTGCTTCAGAATCAGCATGAACTGGAATTTGCAAATATTTAATAGCACTTGGCCATGTTTTATCCACCTGCCCAATTAAGAGACTGGTCAGATAATTAATTCTGTTTTCACTGGGTGCTTCGCAGTGGCTCTGGCTTCCTAAATCATGTAAGGTACTAGAAAAGCATAAAATACATCGGGTCTTCAGAAGCCACACAAGATCTGACAGGGGAAGAGATGAGCAAATTGCCAGTCTCTCAGTTAATACCTGAGAAAAACATGTGAACATGTTTCTGCTGATTGAAGCAATCGGGATGTGGAGTGGATGTTTCCATTGAGTTTTAGGGTGCTTTTTGTAATCATGGTAGCCTCTTGAAGGCTACCTCTTTTCCCATCACTCTTCCACTGATCAAGTCAGGAACAAACAGGATTTAAAATGGGGGGAAGGGAGAGAACAAGTCAGAAGATGTGGAAAGAGATCATCAGCTCTGTCTGTGAAGTATTCAGTTAAAACAATAATTTGTTTTGTCTTCTTATCGTCTCCTAGGTCATCTCTGCGGCAAAACAACTATAAAATCCTTTAGAGACAAACAGGCAGAAGGAAAGAAAATGAAAGTGTTTTTCCCCGAAGGGTTGATACATATGGATAGATTGGAAGGGAACAGAAATGTGAAAACTGATGCCTTTGCCATGAATATAGCCGATGTTAGATGTAACCAAAACTAAAAATGTGGGGCTCTGGGGCACTGTACCTGATTGAAAACAGCTAAATGGAGTGCCTCGTGGGACTGTCTTCAGACATGATCTCTGTGGTTTTAAAGCGACAAAAAAAGGCTAATTAGTGCTAGGTTATATGCTTCTGGTCAAAATGAAGAATTAGATAGGGAACGTAAATCCTAGGACCAAGTTGTTAGGACGTGTCACATGAAAACTGAATCTACTTAGCTATCCCCGGAGAAGGCAACGCTTAAAGCCTGATCATTACTGCTTTACCATGGAAAATCTGGGGGGCGTGGCTGCGTGTATTTTTTTACCTCCTAACATCTGTTGCTGGTACTGATGAGATTTTTATAACTCCTGTGGCTTGAGCCACTGCAGGAAAGTTTTTGCGTTCAGTTTGGCTCAGTGCCGTACAGTCCATTTTAATCACTGTGCAATGTGAAAGGATAACAGTTTTACTGTGGTGCTTGGTCTGAAAAGAGGGCTCTGAGCAAAAGCCGGTTATTCTTCAGAGGGATTTTGTGATTCTTGCAGATATTTTTTAAGAAAGAGTAAAGCATACTGACACAGGCCTTTAATGACTATCATAAAACATTCCCTCTTTAGTGTTTTCTTACTATTCTGAAAACAAACCAAATTACCTTGTGTGTGTTGTCTAAATTCAGTCGTTATGAAAATGTAATTAATGTTAATATTCTGGAGATACGTTGGATGTTGGGAATTTTCTGAGCACGTCTGTCATCGGCTTTTGAAGAACGCTCATGGAGCGCTGCTGCTTTTCCTTGCGTCGTGGCATGCCGCTGAATCAAAGCCTGTAATGCAGGCTGGTGGTTAGCCTTTCATGGTGGTGAGCCCACAATTAAATTGCTGCATTGAATGCTCCAGCTGGTTGAGATTTTTCTCTTATCCTGTGGTGGTGTGCTCTCCCTCATTCTTTCTCCCTAGTTAACTCCCAACACTCTCCTCTCTGTTTCTGTTTCTATTTTGCTAGAGCTGCTCAAACTGTTTCAGGTCTCTGCTGAAGGAAATAGCATGAAAGATCAGTAATTGGAACCCCAAATAAATATTTGAGGAGAGGAGAGCTGTAGTTCCGTGTTTCCTTGGCACTGCTCTGTTCCTCAGATTTCTGAAGATACTTACCCTCAGTCCTCCTGAATCGCTGTAACTCGGTGGCCTTTGACCCTCCGTTTCAGTGTGTCTGATTTTGGTTGAAGTAACATTTAGGGGTTTGTGTGCTGTGATGACCAATATGCATGTCCTGGATTTTGGCATTTATTTTCTAAAATGCCAGCAGCACGGTTTTCTCTGTCTGGTAGCATTTCCATGCTTATGCCGTTGTTATCCAGGAGCGCCTATCTTTTCTGGGATCATTAGGGACAGAATTCCTTTGCAGCCTGCATATGGCCTGAAGTTTACCCACTCTATTGCCTAAACCAGTTGCAATTTGTGCTTTAACACCTTCTTGCAAATCTTTTCACTCAGTCCAATTTATCTGCTCTGCTGTGTGCTGAAGCATGAGGTCTTAGTTTGGGGTCTGTTCAAGGGGGAGGAGATTGAAGCGCGGGGTGGTGAATGGAGAATGGATCAGGTGAATTGCTCTGTGGATTAAAGGGGAGGATGTTTGACAATGCCTGGGTTGTGTTACCATCAATTAAATTCAATATTTACGAGTTGGCAGATGTGGACGAGAGCAGACTTGATGGTAAACTTAATCTATGAACTTTGAAGCTTCTGTAAACCTATCAGAAATGTTTAACTCCTTTTCCTGCCCATCTGTTCCTTTTTCTTTTGTTCCCTGCTGAAACCAGTTGTTCAAACTGTCTTGCTTACCAAAAGGTGCTTGTTATTCTTGCCGCACTCCTCGATTTCACTGCCTTCATGTGCCTGTGCTAAGATACACTTTAACCTAAACCTGTCTTTCCTTTTTGCCTCACAGCTGCGCTCCTCTACTGCTTCACTGCTTGTACTTAAGCTGCATCGGTTCTTCTCTCCATCCTTTGACCCTCACAGTGTCAGTAGTGATTAGGCCTTATGTGTGTTATGTCCCTCAGCTAGTGATTACTGGAGAAGCTGTATTTTAAAGGATTTATTGCAAAAAATCCATCTGTGAAAGGCTAGTCAGCAGCCCTCACCATTGCTTTAAACACCTACTTTTCTTGCCACCACCATGCACCTGTACACCAGGAGAGGCCAGAGAAACAACAGCACATGCTGATAGGATTATATATCAAAATTGCTAGGTATCTCCAACTTCTGCTGTGTGGCCCGCTTAGCTTTTCCAGCAAATTGATAAGTGTATGTTGAAATACATGACTGGAAATAATGTGTACAACCATAGTGGTTTATTGTTCATTTTATCACCCATTTTATAACATCTAGAATTTTAATTAGCTTAGATAAAATACTGCAGTGGTACCACCAGGGCAAGCAGATCATCAGTGTAAACAGTTACACGAATATTTTTAAAGAAATTACATGCACATATACATAATACACGTACATATCTATACCTCTATTCACGTAAAACTTTTGAGAACACTTGTGTTTCGAAGACTAACTGCTGAGCCTACACATTCTCTTTATTCTGGACTTCTTTATGGCCGTCTTGTTGCTCTTGCAGCACTGCACATCTACACTTTGATGTTTTTTATGACATTCTTATCCACTAATTAACTTCATTAATTTTGCAATTAGTGAAGTTAATTAGTGGGTAAAAATGCTATATAAAACTTCAAAGTTTGCATTTTAATCATAGTTTGTATTAAAAATAATTATCACACGCTTGATTACTAAACTCAATCCAGTTAGCTCAGACAGGGTCATGTGATATTAGAACCAGCTTTGTTCTGTATCTTCGCTAGCTAGTTAGTGGCATTTTTCACTAACGATTACTGAGATTGTCTGGTGTCTGAAAATGCAGCTACAGGGAAAAGGCAGTAACTGAGACAAAAAAAAGAAAAATTATCATGGTATGGCTGAGTGGAAGTTGGGTTTCAATCTGGGTAAGTAGAGAAACAAGTTGGAAAAGGGGGAGGTGAAAATACTAAAAAAGTTTGCTGTGACTGGTGATATACATGGGAACAATACTTGGCTATCAGCCTCCCCTTCTTTGGTCAGCCATTTTGGAAGAGATGCACTCCAGGCTGTCTGTACTGTCTGACTGCGCCAGCCTGATCACGACCCACTTGCATATACCTAAAGGAAAAGGCATGATAAGGAAAACCCTCTTGCCTAAGTAAGGACAGCAAAGGCGGGATGTTGGAAATTAAAGCAAAGAGCACAAAATTTGTGAGGCAAGGTGGATGCTGGGATTTAGTAATAGCAATAATAGTAGTAGTAGTAATAACAACAACAACAACAACAACAAAAAGCCATAGTAGCATTGTAGGTGTGGGTGACCTCAGGAGCACTGTGCAGACACTCCATATGGTGTTTATAGAGCAGCCCACAGTGTTTCACACCCATCTCCTTCAGTTTAATAAAAGTAATGTACCTGTGCCTACAGGTGTATGTAAATGAATGCATTTTTTTAGGCAGATGGGTGTTGCCTTACAGTTAGAGCCATGCAGAAGGTTTGCTGTGTGGGAGCTCTTGGTTACAGTTTTTCTCCCTGGGCACAGTGTCTCGGTGGCTACACTGGACTGCCCCTTCCTCTTGCCCGGGTGTTTCTTATGCCCTGTCCTGTCACCTCTCTGGTGGGACCTCTCCCACCTCGTACCACTCGTTACGCACCAGAGTGGTCTCTGTGTCGTCCCTGGCGTGTCAGAAGTCGTAGCACTCTTTTGTGGGTGTCGTCCCCTCCCCCCCTCCACCCCCTCCCCCGGCACTGCGTTTCTGATTTAAGCATATGGTTTTATCTTAGAGAGCTAAGTGCTCCAGGCCTAAGCCTGGAGCAGTGCCTGTGTCCAGGCTCTGGCGCTGGTATGTCCATCTATAACACTGGCACCAGCCAACCAAGCAGCATTACTGCCTGGTTGTTTCCCTGTGATGTGTATTGTATCCAATTTTATAGTTTCTTTTATACTTTCAGCAGACTTTATAACAGCAATAATATCATTCAGATAATTATAGCGTAATTGACCTTAGCGTTGAGCATCCTTGGCTTTTACTGCAGTTTGCTTAATACTTCAGGATGGTCAATTATCTCATAATTCCCACTTTGTTGGAAATTATTGTTTTAATTATTACACTCCAAATACATCATTTTGGCATAGTAGTAAGGGTACGCTGGGGAATGGTCATATTCGTGAATGCTTTATAGAGTTAACCAGCTTTATCTTGTGGGAGGGCTTTTCATCCTGTCATCTCTAGTCATTACTTTTAACGCTGATTTCATTTAATTATCACTTAGTCTGCTCGGGCCAGGTCTTCGTCTGCAGGAGCTAGCATATGGGGAGTTGGAGCTTGCAGGATTTGAAGCTTGCAGGATTTGAGAGCAGTTGGATGGCTGTGCAATCTGACCATATTGATTTCTTTTCTGCCATGTTACAGTGTGAGTCATCTATGTTAATGCAAGTAACTTCCACTGGAAGCTGGGGGTAAAATGGTTATTTTTTTTTTTCTTTTCTGAGCAATTTGAAGTATTAATTATCCCAAATAGGTAGAGAGCACGCCGATGTTTGCCTTGTTAACCGGTGAGAATTTTATGGCTGTGTAAGGGGCTTATATGGCCCTCTTTATGTTCATTTAATTTGCACGTGTTGCACCGGTACTCCACCAGGAGCAGCGCCCTGCCTATGTTGGAGAGAGAACAGAGTGGTCCATGTGGTGGGAGATCTTTTCACTTAGCACTGCCCAAAACAGAGACTGAAGCATAGCATGCCATGCTTTACAGCCTAGTGCAAAAGATACTGTGGGTGCAGCACTAGAAACACACTGTTCCACTTTCTTAGCAAATTATGTGAACAAGGCAACGTACTCAGCCTTTCTATAAATGTATATGTTCAGTTGCTTTTTGTCAGCATTTTGTGGTGTACTTAACATGAATAAAAATGTTCTACCTAAGCAGAATATGAAAAACCGTTATGTTTTGCTAAAACAGAAACTAAATATAACCTACTTTCGCCAAAGAGTATTTTTTCCTATGTCTGATCTAATTATTTTATGTGAGCAAACTCCGCGTAGGTTAGCAGGAAAATGCTACTCTCTAGTAGATGAACACATTTTATTGAAGAAAACAGCAGTGTGAAAAGACTTTATTTCTCTATAAATTTTAATAGTTACTAAAATGAGGACTTCGGCCCATTAAGTTATAGCCTGCTAAGTCATAATGCTGAATTGCTTAATTTCTCTAAGTAGCTATCCTATTCCAGCTTCTTAAAGGCAGCTGTTAGGAGAGCACCGATGTTTTAATCAAGGAACAAGGCAGAGTCTGACAACTAAACAGTGTGCTTTGATGGAGGCTTTCTTCCATGGTCTGCAAATATCAGGACCTCTCTTGGAGTATGTAGACTTGCACACTCAGGGACCAAGGTGTGGGTGGGTACAGGATTATGTGTAGGAATCTGATGTCAGTGGAAACCATGAGGACATTGTTACATGCTGATATTTCTCACTGAAGATAGATCCTTACAAGTGTTTATAGGCTGAACAGCTATTGCAAACAATAGTGGAAACTCAGTATGGATAATAATATTGTCCCTCATACACTGAAAATAGTAGGCATTAGGTCCATAGGAAGATCTAGACCATAGCTCATTGACTATGTACATGACATATCTTTATTACTTAGCATAAGAGAAAAATTTAGATCTGTCAGCACCAGTACCAGAGATCCCACAAGTCAGAGATCTTTATGTGTCAGGTGCATTACATGTTGAAGGGAAAAGAAGCTAGTACTGCAGGGGTATTGATTGACTGGCTCCATGCAACGAAAGGGGTAGGACAGTTAAAAGTGAGAATGTTTAGAATTGTTCTGTAGTAATTGACTCTTGAGGCAAAATAATGTTAGCCCTAGTACACTGGCCAAATTTCAGTTTGGGAAATGAGATTCTTCCTGCTGTCAATAGGTGAGTTGTCTCTGTTTTTCTGCTAATGTCAGGTGAGATACCGCAGCAAGATCTTTTCATATTGGTATCAGGTCTGATCCACCTTTGAAGCAATGAAACCCTTAGGCAGTGTGCATTGCCCCAATGCCCAATGTGGTGCTCATCCTTTATGTGCTAGTGATAATTAGCTACTTTATCATTCTAGTAGGGAGCTTTAATTTATTACTTTATTAAGCAGTGAAATCAAAGATTCAAATGGTATCTATAGCACATAGCTAACTAGATTGTGAAAAATGAAACTATATGGTTTCAAATTTATGAAAATAAATATTTCTATTCAAATAAGCGCAGTAGTTTCTAGTTTACTTTAATTCTTTAGACACCACTCTAATTTGTAGTTTACTGGTGATTATTTTTCTTCGTTTTAAAGCAAATTGCTTTCTGTAGGGTGAAGTTGAGAAATAATGAATTGAATTCACATTACAAGCTACTGCCTCCCAAATTGTAAATGAATATAAATGTAATAGCAGCATAGCATTAAAATCTTTTGCAAAAGACTATGCTATATTGTTGCAGTAAACAAATACACTTTTCAAGCCATCAGTTCATTTAATGTTGCATTTCTACTTGGCCTTTATTTTAAGGGCTTCTGTGCCTACTGCCAGTATTGTCTCCAAATGTCTTAACATGTGTTGTCTCTTCAGAGCAAAAAATAACATTTTTAATTTGTGTCATTTACTATAATAGTTGATTAATGATCTGCTTTAAAGCTAAATCAGTGAACATGTTTTAAGATGTATTTGCTCAGGATAGGAAATCCTTGTCTACCTATTTTACACTGTCAGGGAGAGAGAGACACATAGGCAAGCAGGCAGTCAAATGGGAAAGGCACAGGCTGTGTTCAGCACTAGCTTTGTTCTAAAATTTTTATTTCCACTCAGTGTACTTAGAGGGTAATTAACAACTACCAATCAAAAAGATGGAAGATTTCTGCAAATTCCGCCACTCATTAATCTGAGCTGCTGTTGACAAGAATTGGAAATTTTAGAGAAGTGGAAAGGAGGACCTGAATGTCCCAGCAGGGAGAAATGTTCTCTCATGTGACTTGGGCAACTACCACAGTTTAACTTCTGTGGTTAAGTGTTCTTAATCCTTACCGGAAGTTTGTGGTGTAATAAGTTAAGGAAAAGAAGAAATTAGGTAATAGCGATGAAACAGAAGTTGCATAATGTAAATGCTAATTTCTTGGTTTGCGTTCCTGGTAGCAGCTATAAAATAAATCTAGGGAGGCATGCACTGAAAACTCCAAAATCAAATTGCTGTGTTGTATAGTTTTATGCAGAGCAACAGCTGTCCATAGTGCGTGGACGAAGAACCCCAAAAACAGTGTTTCTGGATGAATGGGAGGGTCTAAAATTTGGCAGTAAGGACTTCTTTGGTTGTTATTCCTCTCACCTCCTTATATAAGGAGGACAGAGAGAGAGAAACAGTCAGCAGGGTTTCAACTGAGAATTACTTTCATCTTCATTCCTGTCAGCTCCAATTCCACAAAATGCCTGAACACATCCTTACTTACGTACGTTCAACCGTTGGCTTCAGTGTGAGATAAAGTTTAGTGCATGCTTAAATGCTTTCTTGAACTAGGGCCAAAAGTTGCTGCCGCTGCTAAAATCAATCCCAGAGGGAACTTTGCATCTTTTATTACTTCCTTTTTTGTATACCAAGACACAGGCTCCACCAAGCTCTGGAAGTATGGCAGGAGTTGATAAATGTTGCCTGCCTTGTTTAAAGGAGTGGAGCAGAATTGTTGGATGACAGTGCATAACGTACATACTATCCTCCTTTCTCTCCTGTCCCATATGCGTACTCTTTAAGGATCATTACTAAGTGAGGGCTGCAGAACGGCAAGAGACTCCCTGAGCCACTGCGTTGTGTTTCCATCTACTGCAGGCACAGCCTGTAATTGTAAAAGGCGCCAAAATAAAATGAGTTTAGGTGTCTTCCCCTGTTCTTTCCTGCTGCGAGACTGTTCAGAAGCCTGCTTCTTTCTTTGCTAGAAATCTTCATTCAAATGTTTGCTGAAGTGTGACTTAACCTTGAACCACTTTGTTCTTCTTGATTTACACAGGCAAACATACACACACACACCCGCCCCCCTCTTCTGGGAGTATTGATTTAACCCTGCATATTTGTAGAGGAAACAAGCCAAAACCAGGCCAATGCACAGTATTCATAAAATGGTCCAAAGTAGCTCTGCATTCGTTCCATTGACACTGCAGATAGCAGCTATGATCCGTCGGCTGATCGCCTTTATCTGTGTCTCTCACAATGCATTGTGCACTTTTAATACAAGACCCTTGTGGGGTAGCTATCACTGGTTAAAACCCAAAGAGCTGTCTGTGAGAACAAGTCCAAATCATATTATCAGGTTAAGTTGTATTTAGGGATAGTGACAAATGAACCACTGTTTTGAATGAGCATCTGATGATGTTTTCTCCATCTCTTTTCTGACTGCAGAGCTCTTCTGTATCTCCCTCAGCCAGTTTCAGAACAGCAGAAAAGCACAGAAATTCAACAGATTATTCTTCAGATAGTAAAAAACAGAAAACAGAAGAGAAGGAAATAGCAGCTCGTTATGTGAGTAAATTTTCTACATTGTTGAACTTAAGTGTTCCTCTGTAATTTCACCTGATTCCTGATGCATAGCTAATTTTAAAATTGAGGGTCAAATTTTTAACAGGTTCTTACTGTCTGCCTCTAACATCTATGCTATGTCGAAGGTTTTGGTGTGTAGGATTGATAGTGTTTTTAACAGTATAAATACAGAGCACCTGGAAGGCATGTGACAAGAGGACTGAGTATTAGTTAGGCTGGGACTTGGTAGATCTGGGCTCGAGCTTGGCTCCACTTCTCAGTGCAGTGCAACTTTGGATGAGGATTTTCATCCTGTGTCCTTGTTCACCAATGTGAAAACAGGGAAGAATGCTATAGCCGTGGCAACCTGTTAAGAAGGAGCCTTATAGGTGACCTAAATATTGTAATTTTATTACCACATAAAGCTTGGTAAAAGTAATTGCTGTGTTGCATAGTTGTGAGCAGCCTTGCATTTCATTGGTTTATTTTTTCTCAGTACTTAAGAGACGTTGGGATATTAAATGTTTTTAACACATTGTGATTTGTCGTTGCAGGACAGCGATGGTGAAAAGAGTGACGACAACTTGGTCGTTGATGTTTCCAATGAGGTATACACAATGGTGGTTTTTGTACCTTACGGTGGTGGTGGTGGGTGTCTTCAGTGGTTTCTGTGCATATTGGGTATATGAATAAGACTACAGCCTTTGCCTTCATAAAGGAGCTTGAAATGCCTGAGGGAATCCAGTCAGGTCGTCTTTCTTTAGAATGCAAATCAGATCTGTAACACTTATTTTCTACAAAGGACCTTTTTGTTTCTTGTCTCAACCAAAAGTCTGCTTGAGATACTTGAAGCCAGCCCAGCACAGCAGATAGGATGCAGCTTCTAACAGCCTCCGTGTTTTCTTTCACTCTGGCCATGACTTAATTTGTGAACTTTATCAGGTCTGCCAAGTGCCTCAAACCTTTTCAGTCTGTCACCTAACAAATGAGATTTACTTGCCTATTTCAATATCCGTAGATTTTTAACATTATTTTTCATGGTTAATGGCATCAAATTTTAAGACTTACTTTAAAAAAAAAAAAAGTTATCTTTCATTATCCATCTTGATTTTACAATTTTATCAGCTAAATCAATTAAGGACTGAAGGAAGATGTCACTTTTTATGACAGATCTTCATTCCAAAGTGAGAGTTGCTCAAGACAAGCACTAGTGGCTAGTATGAATTTTTTATACTAACCCATGTTACTGATGTTTAGGATCCTTCATCTCCCCGGGGGAGCCCAGCACACTCTCCACGGGAGAATGGCTTGGACAAGACTCGACTGCTGAAGAAAGATGCACCAATTAGTCCAGCGTCTATTGCATCGTCCAGCAGCACTCCTTCCTCCAAATCCAAAGAACTTAGCCTTGTAAGTGCTTCAGAACGCTCCTGACCCATGATCATATGCTGAAACACGTGCTTACCGGATTTCTGTCTGGATACAATTTGGATTTCCACAGCTATCAGTAAAGCACTATGAACCATCAATTTAAAATTTGTTTCAGTTATCTCTTCAAGGGAATTTAATAAAATAATGAGAAAGTCCACAGCCTTTTTTTGGGATAGGAAGAGGTTATTTTCACTGGTGGTGTGGGTAGATGATAGAGATGTTTTTCTCCTCCCCCATAAGAAAAACTGTCATTCTGAGAATAAATAAGAGTACACAGGGGTTCCTTGAGCTGTTTTCCTGTACTGTGGTTTATAGCAAATTCAGTTCCCTGCTTGGATGTGATTTGGTTGTTAGCTTTGTTTGAATTACTGGGCCATATACAACAACAATAATTTTTATTTTCTATCTAAAAAGTAATCTGTCATTTACAAGAGCCTTTCTTGACTTGTATTGCAAATCACAATGCAAAAAAAAAAGAGCTGCCTGCAAGTGGGGGGTGTTCTTTCCATTCCCATTTGTGACCACAGTTAATCACCTTCCTGAGCTGCATGGTAGCTCCCCTCTCAGTTCTTCACAGGTCAGAGTACGCAATTATTTAAAAAAATAAAATAAATAAAAAGAAGGCTTAAAGTGAATGTAGTGCTCAGGAAGGGTGATGGAATGACAGGTTCAGGCCTGGGAGTCAGTGATTTGTCTGATGAACAAGCTTGTCACAAGAGCGGCACTGCACAGTTCCTGACTTCATACCCATCACTGTCTCCATCCTGTGCTTCCAGCACCTCATTTGGGCATGAGTTGTTGGTCAGTTGTGAGGTTTTTTTCTGCTGCTCTTGTCCAGCCAGCAGTGGCCTCTCACAGAAACTCGTAATAGTGATGGGAGCAGGTCCACCATGAGCAGATTTCACATATGCTGCCAATGTGTAGTTGTCAGATGGCGATGATTTCCAGTCACGGACCTCATTCTGAATCATACGGATGCCCCCAACAAGGAAAGCTGTGAAGGCTGTAGTTAATTCCCAAAGCCATTCCATCTTTTTCAGTGTCTCTGCAGCTTCTCTTCATTGCTAGGGACTGTTGAAACCCAAACGTAAAAGCTAAATATCGCTAATCACGCACACTCTGATTGTCATTGGCTCTCTTTCCAACCACTAGCTAAAAAAGTAAAATAACTAACAAACTGTCTTCCTTTCTCCTTTTTGGTGATTAGAATGAGAAATCTACCACTCCTGTGTCTAAATCAAATACCCCAACTCCACGGACTGATGCCCCAACTCCAGGCAGCAACTCCACTCCCGGACTGAGACCAGTGCCTGGCAAACCCCCAGGAGTGGACCCGCTAGGTTAGTGTCTGTATATTTCGATGGTATGAAACGGTGGCCATTTGTCCCTAACCAGGCTCCATTTAAATCTACAGTGACGAGGCAGTATATTACAGCTGCTTAAACTGGATGCTGAGCTAGTTCTTCAGCACTTTAATACAGCATGTATATAATTTTTTTTTTTTTTTTTTTTTTTTTTTTTTTTTTTTCCAAAATCCAAATTTCTTCAGAATATTCTCTCGATACACTTTTTGGTTCTTTTTTATACCGTTGATTTACTGAATGTGTTTACATTGGTATAGAGAAGATTTAAAGGATCATTTTCGTTTATGTTTTAAAACACATTATCCAACTGTTTCTCCCCAAATCGTGTTTCTCTCTTGACTGTGCTTAACTCACAGTTTGCATCTGTGGCAATAAATATCAAATGAAAGAAAAAAAAGAAGTGCAGGAAACTCCATTGTAGTAATTTGATTACTCTGGAAATAAAGCGGTGGATTACTAAAATCTAATTTGGAAGTGATGAAGTGCATGTGATTGCCAAGTAATTATTCCTGCACAGTCCTTGTCCATGGGGAGAACAGAATTATTGGACACCACGCATTGTTAATGATGCCATAGTTTGACATTTGCATGAACACGCAGAAACACCGGTCTTTCGAGTACATTTTGTGACAACAATTTGTATCTGTCCAAAAGTCTGTAGTAATATGTGCACCAAAATCAGTCTGCATTAGCAGCTTTTGTTGCTGTTTTATTTTTGCAGAATAAAACCAAAACATGGCCTTATGATCAGAATTTGACTTTATATGTTAACTCACTTGCAGAAGATAAAGAAGTATGGGGGGAGCTGTAGAAAGAAAAATGATGCAGGTGTGGAGCATGGTACATTTTCAACTAAATATAATTTTGCTTGTAATATTATTTGAATTTTTTGCTAGGCAATGGCAAATGTAAAAATTGCTACCATGGGGCCATGATTATTAAATATGATTATATTGCTATGCTGAGAATATTTTAATTCTATTTCAGGCTTATATTTCGGATGCGATTTTTACTAATCTAAAAGAATGAATTTTCCTTCAGCAAGAGTTGCAAAATCTCATTGTTAACTACCAGAAGAAAGGCCAAAGTAAAGGGAGCAGATCAAAGCACAGATGCACTAATCCTATACCTAGGGTCTTAATTCTCTAAAGCATGTAACAGTATTAGAATTTCAATTTTTATTTTAATAAAAAAAAGGGTAATCTGTTTTATGCTCAGTTTATGTTTGCAGGCTTTGTTCATAAATAATGCAGAAAACCTGCTGAGTATTCAAAGAACTTCCAACAAGCTACTGCCACTAGCTGAAAAGGAGTTCATCATTAGGGTGAAGTAGAAGCTCTTTTTAAAGTTTTTTTTTTTTTTTTGTCTGTTTGCCAAACTCACATTTCATCTGGTGGGTCTGGGCTGGCTGTGTGACTTCTCTCTTTTTTTCCCCTCAATAGCTTCAGGTTTAAGGACACCTATGGCGGTGCCGTGTCCTTATCCTACTCCGTTTGGGATCGTGCCACATGCTGGTATGAACGGGGAGCTGACCAGCCCTGGAGCTGCCTATGCTGGTCTACACAATATTTCCCCTCAAATGAGTGCAGCAGCTGCAGCAGCAGCAGCAGCGGCAGCTTACGGGAGATCTCCAGTGGTAAGTGTTTGCCGCTAGTGCATTTGGTGTTGGAGAGCAGTTTGTATTAAATGTAAGACCTCCAGGTCTTACAAATCTAATTCAGTCTCTTTGTAATTTAGGGAGTATGCTATGGAGAACATGAATTAAACAGTCTTCCTTTGCTTAACTCCATCTTTAATACACCTTTTTGTTTTGCTTGTGGAAAACTATAGGTTGGTTTTGATCCACATCATCACATGCGAGTCCCAGGCATCCCTCCCAATCTCACAGGCATCCCAGGAGGAAAACCGTGAGTATCAAACATTCAACTTTAAAAGTCAATCATCTTTTGAAGTTGTGTTCCCTTGCTGGTTGGAATTTCCCTTAGCTACTGAAAACTATTGTGTGAATAGGAATAAATACAACTATTTGGCAAGGGCAGGAGAAGCACTGTTTAATCTTAAAGTTGCATTTGTAAATTTGTTTTGAACAATAATAGCAGCTGACAAGGACTGGGTGGTACAGAGTAAAAGAGACAGAAATAAATGGAAAAAGGAGCTGAACTTTGAGGTGTTACATGTTGAATCTGACTGGTTGGTCATGTCAAAATGCAAACTGGAATGGGATCTCGGCTTTCCATCTCTACTGTACTCTGCTTCTCAGTTTAAAAAAATGATTTCTTGTTCACAAAAGCCTTGCAATTACTTGCAAACTTATCAGCTGCTATAAACAGCATTGTGCAGAAAAAGGAACATTGAAATGTTTCGTTTGATTGAGAATACTGGAAAGAACTATCGTTTCATGATGTTCAAATTCATCCTTGATGGAAGTGACCGTAAAAGGTGACCTGCTCTACCAGGCTTTGCGTGTTGTGAGCCTCGGAAAAAGAATTACACAGATATGAAGAACTCTCTGCTCACATTCCTCTTGAGTTAGAGAGGGGAAAAAATAAAACAGTGATGCAAACCATATTGATCCATATTTTATGTAAGGGTCCTCAAGTTCCACTTCGTGCGTGACACTTTTGGGAAACCGTGACCAGCTAGTACTGAAGAGTCTGAAGGGCAGGGGATGTTTGTGCCATTTCTTCTCTCACTCTCGTATGTACGAACATGTTTGTGGAGGAGTAGTTGGGGGGTAGTCACACACTTGCATACATGTGAGTAAATGCATACACTGACCTGCCAGTGAGCTTGCGGACGTGCAATATTAGTAACATATCATGGTGACAAGCCATCAGTCCTAGTGCCTGTAACTCCTCTTGTACATAATATGTCACACAAATCATAAATCATGTCCAGCTCTCTCAGATCTTACACACCAGTTACCACCTCAAGTTGACTTTCTGCTAGTTGCACTGCCCTAGTATGTGGCTGCATAAGGCAAGTTTGGAAATTGGTGTGCAGCAGCTTCCGGACCAGCTGCTTGTGTTAAAAATTCTGCGGGGCACAGATCTTCATCCTACACATGCAGTGGGCACTTAGAAATGTCTTGACGTAATGTTCAAATGTTGGCTGGGTTCAAGTTCATCCTTGGTGGAGTTGGTCGCCTGGAAGGAAGAGTGACTGGCGCTACCGGGCTTTGCTTGCTGTGGTCTGAGAAACGGCAGTACCAGGGGTGCAGAGACATCCCTGCTCACACCTCACTCATGTTAGAGATGGGGGGAATAAAATGTGAGGCAAACTGAAATCAAACCAGTTTGAGTCTGGCGCATCTCCAAGGTTTTTGAACGTTGTTGATGTATTGGTGACTGTTTTAAACATTTAAATGTAACTGTCATTTGTCTGCTGTAGACCTGAAACCTTTGAAATCTGTGGTTGTTTTAGCATAATTGCATTGATTTTTCTTCATCTTAAGTGCGGTACTTTTCACAGCTATCATTCAGGATTGTTGCTTTCTCATTTACTCTTCCCTTAGAGCAAAAGTTGTGTAAATCCTCTGCACTGTTGAGTGTCTGTTGAAATGGAGCAGGCAGCATGCGGCACATCAGGGATCTGGCCCCTCATAACTCTCTTTTCATTTTGCAGAGATACCAAAACGCTGAGGATTCTACAATATATAAATAGAAAAGGTAGCTAGTGTGAAAAGAAGAAAAAAGTGCTCGCTAGGTATTTATAATGTCAGGTATTTGTAAGATATTTAGAGTACTTCAGATAAGCAACATGCAGTGGTAGTTCCCAGAGTGAAAAAAAAACCCAAATACTCAACCACCACAAAACCAAACCAAGCAACAGAGCAACAGTTTAATCACATGTGCTGGCATGGAGTAATGAATAGAGTGAGAATAATGTAGTCACAGATCACTCCAGATCTAAGCTTTATTTCTGTAATTTTTAAATATGTTCCCTGTGTACTTTATAAGCATGCTAAAAATCACTTTGGCTGATAAAAGTATCATACACTCAGTGCTCAACATGGCTCTGCAGAGAGTGACTGCATACAGAAATCAGAAAAGATGATAATGAAGTTCCACTTGTTTTGTTAGATGTTTCAGGTGACCATCAGCTGCTTTTTTCAGTACCTTACTGCAGCAAACAGGAATTAGGGAGATAACGAGGATGATATTTCAGATTTCTGCGGTGATAATTGAACCCTAATTCTATTCATATAGGCAGTTTGCTGCTTCTGACAACCACAGAAATCTGTCCTACCCTTTCCTGCATGTGTTTAATGTCAAAAAATGGTGAATGATGATATGATCTGTCACTCAGACCTGCCAGAACAAGAAACAGAGCACTGAATGAGAAGAGTGTGTAAAGCTCTGGGAATAGGGCAGAACAGTGAAAATGCAGTTGCATTTTGTCCCACTGAAAATTATTGTTCTGCTGTTAATGCACTATGAATTTAAAATAACAACTTCAATAGTTGAATTCCAAAGACTGCCTTCTTCAGTGACTTTGAAGCAACAATTAAGGAAGTGATCTTCCTAAGTATTCTCATAAAATGATTTTTATTTTGAGCTCTTTTCATCCCACCATTGTGAGAATGGATTTTTCATCAGTACTATGACAATTTTTTAGGTCTAAGGAAATTAAAGCCTTCCGTTAAGCATAGCTTGGTATGTGTAGGTGAACCCTCTTATAAAGTTTGTGCTCTTGTAATAGATGTGATGTGTCAGGTAGCATCTCAGAATAAGACAATTTCACAACCTAACTCTTCTCCCTGGAAAATATTTTGAGATGAAGTTGTTGATAGGTTATTCACAGGTGGCATAACTGGCGGTCACACTACACGTTCTTTCTCAGTGAGAGCCCTGATTCTGGCAAGAGAAATTGGGATTTGTAGTTGTTGTGTCAGGTCCACACCAAAAAAAAAAAAAAAAGGAAAAAAAAGAAAAAGATATTGTAAGGGGGTGGAAGGCAACCATGACAGCAAGCTCAAAAGAAGGAAAAATATTCCAGTGCATTTTTGCTGGTCTGTCATGTCAGATGTCAGCAACTGTGCCTTGAGGACTTAACTCCTTGACAGTGGAGGTTTCACTGCACCCTTAGGTACAGTGCTGGGCAGTTTTGCTTGAGTGGCATGGGACCCGTGGTGCGTTCAGGACAGCTGAAGTTTGCACATTAGAGTCAGTAAGGGAGCAATCAAATGTCCCCTGGCACTCAGCTACCCGCCATGCTCTGCAGCAGCCAGCCAACTATTTCTGTCCTCCAGGGGAGCCCTGACCTGACCTTCCTTCCCTTCTCTGCATGCGGTGGTCTCCCTGTGCCCCAAGTTTAAGAGTAGCATCGTGTATCCTCACTCATACCAGAAATCATCATTGCAGGAGTTGTAAAAGGTCATTTGATTGGTAGATGGTGCTTGACTTTCCATGTAAAAAGAAGAGTACCGAAGTTTATGCTTTGAGGGCCGTGCTCTAGATAGATAAATAATTTCTTCTTCACTTATTAAAAAGATTGCAAAAGGAGCTGAGTGCACAATGAATGCCCACGGTGGAATCACAACTTTAATTCTGTTTTCTTAAATAGGCTTGAAGAAAAACTTCTTAAATCGCCCCCAATCTTTTTTTTCCCCTCAGAGCATATTCATTTCATGTAAGCGCAGACGGTCAGATGCAGCCGGTTCCTTTCCCTCCTGATGCCCTCATCGGTCCAGGAATCCCTCGCCATGCCCGTCAGATCAACACTCTGAACCACGGGGAAGTTGTGTGTGCGGTTACCATCAGCAACCCCACGAGACATGTGTACACGGGTGGGAAGGGGTGCGTCAAAGTCTGGGACATCAGCCACCCTGGCAACAAGAGCCCTGTCTCTCAGCTGGACTGCCTGGTAGGTGAACAGTGGCATATGACAGTGGAAGAAGATAGCAGGTTGTGTTAAGATTGAAATGATACCATTAAGGTACAAAAAACAGTGGCTATTTGAGTGCTGTCACTGGTATCAAAGCTTGATATTTCATTTGTAATTTTGTTGTATCTTTTAGAACTGAGTTTGAAGTATGTTCCCTGTCGTACTTGTGGGTTTTTCCCCCCAGTGAATCAAAACATCTTTAATATCCTAAAATTGTATTGGTAGGGGGAAAGATCAAAGACAGCACAGCAAATATTGTTTATAAACTTTGACATTTGTTGGCAATCTTAAAGCTTGATATCCTATCATACTAAAAATTGCTGTCTTGCAGCTGTATTCTCTGAGAATATTTGAAGATTGTGTCATGTATTTTATGTTTGTGTGTATGTGTGAATGCATTGCCCTGTCTTAATGTGACAATTAAAAATATCCCTGAGTGTTATTCACAAATTATTTGAATGTGCTAACAAGATGAACCATTGTTAGCAGCTTTTCTCATGTCATTTACCTGTTCTTGGTAAGATGTTGCTTCTTGTTACAGAGGCAGTAAAATGAGAACTGTGCAGCACATGTAGACATATAATGAATTGCTACAGAAGTTGCTACACAAATGAAGAAAACTGCCCAAATATTTTCCTCTGACATCTCCTAGATGGTGGCAGCAAGTCTCACTGGAACAGAGCTGGGGGGAGTGTGCAGGGAATTTGGTACTCCCCCATGCCGAGAGGTTAATGTGCTGAAATAAACAGAGTATGAAAATATAACTTTCTACACAAGCTGTCGAATATAGCTATCTTGAATTGTTTTGGGCTGGGTTCAGGTCTTTGCGTTTTGATGCTAATTAAGATTAAATATCTCTCACTACTGAATTTTGTAGATCAAGTTTAAGTACTTCCCTAATGTCATGTAATTTTCTGGCATTAATACACTTTATCATTGTCATAAGTATAAATGGCTCATTAAAACCAGGAGGGAATACAATACTTTTATGGATTTCTGCTCTCATGTTAATGCTGTTTTCCTTTCCTCATGAGTAATCTCTTGATGGCTTCTGTCTCCACAGAACAGAGATAACTACATCCGTTCCTGCAGATTGCTCCCCGACGGCCGCACCCTGATTGTTGGTGGGGAAGCCAGCACATTATCCATTTGGGACCTGGCAGCTCCAACTCCTCGCATCAAAGCAGAGCTGACATCTTCTGCTCCAGCTTGCTATGCCCTAGCTATCAGCCCCGATTCCAAGGTCTGCTTCTCTTGCTGTAGTGATGGGAACATTGCAGTGTGGGACCTGCATAACCAAACTTTAGTAAGGTAGGTTGACGGAACTGGATCATGAGGTTGTGAAGAATTAATTAGACATGGCCTTACATGGTCTTCTGCATACATATGCTATTTTCTCCATGGTGTTTGCATAGGTGCTTCCAGTATTTCATTGCTAGGCAATAGCCATGGTAATACCTTGACAAAAGTCTATATAATTGTTTATAGGTTTTGAGAGTTTCATAATTCCAGGCCTGTTGAGCAGCTCATAACTATAATTTCCTAAGATCAGCTGGTGTTGACACTGCTGTAGGTTCTTCGAACAGATGTTTTCCTTTGTTTCCGTGTAATACACTGTGCTCACACTCCAGTCTCTTTAATCAGCGCTCCATCAAATATGTCTTGGGTAAAGATGTGTGTAAATTACTGCATTGCAAACTTAGTGTCTTAGGAGCACGGGTTGCTGCTCAACAGCAAGCTAGGAACCAGTCATACAGAGGTTCTCTGTGCGCTGCACTGCGTGTATGTTGTTATATGTAATATATCAGTACTGCATGTAAAGGTAGACTTCTACTCCCTGATGTAGTCCCATTTAGACTGCTCTTTTTTTTCCAGGTTTTCCTGGTGACCTGGAGATTCTTCTTAAACTAAATGAATTTTGACGATCATGCCACTTTTCTTCGGGGGGAGTGGGGTATTTTCAGTCAAAGAGTGGGTATCACACAGTCAGCCGCAAAGATCCTGAGTATCTGTCTCATGAAGTGTGCTTTTTGAAATTAAATTAGTGCTTGGCTGTCTGGCCTGATTGCTTCATCAATTCATTGCAAAACTCACATGGTTGTCCCAGAGTCTATATTAATCTCAGATTGCTATTGGAGTCTACGTTACTGTTGTCTTTAATGGCTGCATGTCAGGGACTGAAAGAAAAAGGAGGTATTTTGTATACATGCTCAGAACCGACTCTTTCCAGTGTGAGAATGTGCATATCGTCTTTCGATATTTTTAGGCAATTCCAGGGCCACACGGATGGAGCAAGCTGTATTGACATTTCTAATGATGGCACCAAACTATGGACGGGAGGCTTGGACAATACAGTCAGGTCCTGGGATCTCAGAGAAGGGAGACAGCTACAGCAACATGACTTCACATCACAGGTTCAATCTCAGAAACTTTGGCATGTTAAGAAAAATCTGTCATGGTTTTCTAAAACACTTTTGGTTTGGTTTGGTTTTTTTTTAAAGCAAAGAAAGCAGGCTCAAAGCGAACTCCAAAGAATTTTTCACTTAGTCTCACACACTTTTTTTTTTTTTTTTTTTTTTGATGTGGTAGGTAAACATCTTTCTGGATTATGACTATTTGACAGATTAGTACTCCTCCCATGAGAGTAGTGGAGAATCCTTTTTATAAAAGAATTGCCAGACTAAAGTGTTCCTATGTGCAATCTGTTCCCGTTTCTGTAGATTCTTTTTCAAAAATATTTTACGAAAATATTTCTAAATGCTGTCAGATAAGCTAGGACATGAACTTTCATAGCTTGATTCAGTGCATTACTATTACAGTTTTAACTTGTTTGCATGAACTAATTTATCTTGATTACTATAGCAATTGGATTATCATGTTTTTAAATCTGTAGTAGACCAAAATGTGTTTTTGCATAGCATTACCAGTGTAGCAAGAGTCGGTTCTGAATATCTCAAGCTCATTCCTTTACTGATTGAAGCATGTGCTGTGCTAATTCCAGATCTTCTCACTGGGTTATTGTCCAACTGGTGAGTGGTTGGCAGTAGGAATGGAGAACAGTAATGTCGAGGTGCTGCATGTAACTAAGCCGGACAAGTATCAGCTGCATCTTCATGAGAGCTGTGTGTTGTCACTCAAATTTGCTCATTGTGGTAAGCAAATCTTTCTATGCCAGTGTTTTCCCTCCTGAGAAATTCGTTCAAGACTACCTTTAAATGAAAGTAGGGGTATAGTTAAAAATCAGATGTTGAATTTAAGTATTAAAATTATTTAAAAAATTCTATGTGACTTTTTTGTGTGAATTGCATATGTTATGATCAAACATCGTAGTGCAACCAGATGAAAATGTGACTGTTCTTTTGCTATGTTTTCCATTAATGTGTGAGTGCATTGTTTTTATGATTAATCTGTTTCTTGGGGTGCATTCCTTGAAAACAAAATGCAACAATAACATTTAAACTATCTGTTGCAGGCAAATGGTTTGTAAGCACTGGAAAAGATAATCTTCTTAATGCCTGGAGAACACCTTATGGAGCCAGTATATTCCAGGTAATAATCTCCTAAAAGCTTTTTTCCACGTACATTACAGTGCAGTAGAGCTGCACATCTCAGGATCTGTCATTAGCTTAAGGAGTTTTACATGGAAATTCTTGGCTAATTACTATGTTCCTTTAAGACTTTGTCTGTAATTAAAGAGATATGCTTTTGTCGTTTCTAACATTTGAGTAATTTAGCTCTTACAATAAAGTAGCCCTTTAATCCAAAATTGTTTTTAATACCCTTCTTTCTCATCTTCTTGTGTGTATTGCTGTAATACGGTACCCAAGTCATGTCGTTAGGTGAGCATTCACTGAAGGTCCAAAATGTAGCTAAACCAGCGAAAGTCATATGCAACACGTGTATTTTTCTTGGATGAGATGCATAAAGTCGGTGGATTGGACAGGCAGATTCCTGAGCTGAAGACTGTATCCTTATGGAGGAGCCCCATGGAGTATAACTTGAAGTTGTAACCTTTCTATAGTCTTGAATCCCTCTGTGCCCAATTTTAGTGGCACTTCAGTGCCATTAAAGAAAAGTGGGATTTTTGGCATGTCCTCCTCTTCCTTCACCTACAGGTACCTCTAAGCTGGGAATTTTTTGAGTTAAGTTAAGTGGAGTTCCGGTTTAAATGGTCAGGTCTCACCTGTACTGATACCTGCCATGTCTCCGCCTCTGGGGACGCATTTTGCCTTGACATGAGAAAGCTGAGGTCTCAGTTTTCTTAGTGGAGGCTACTCAGCTCTGGAACCACCTCCCACAGAAAGCCCAAATCGTCCTAACAAGAACACATTTCCCTTTAAAGTGATGTTAAAACCCCAGTGCGGCTTTCTTAATGAGGCGAAGAGAAAGAAGCTTCCTGTGCAGTGCAGCGGAGGTTTCTTGGCAAAAACTTAGCATGACTGGGAATTGTTTAGCTCTTGCAGTGACAGGCAGAAAAGAATGTAGATGTATGTTATGTAAAGAAAACATGCACTAAAAGAGCAAGTAAAATGTGACAATACATAACATCATCTCAGAAAAGACAGAAAAACTGGGAGAGACAGAGCTACTGCATCCTGGTGCATCCTGTCTCCCATTCACCTGCTGTACCCTGTTGCGCATCCTATTCCACCACAGTATCTTTTCATATTTGCATCCTCCCTGATAATGTAAATGCCTTTGTGCAAGGCTTTTGTCTTCTCTGTTGGGGAAATAGTGAGAGGAGATACAGTTACTTCTGTGGAGTCTCTTTGTTTCATACCTGTGGGTGGCTAGGCCTTTGTAGTGCTTCTCCATACGGATTTCTGGTTTGCAACAAAAAAGGGAGGGAAGAAGAAGAAGAAGATGGCTTTTCATTCATTTTTATGCAAAAGCTAACGTATAAAATATTAATAAATGCTTATTGCTTGTAAAGCATATAGAAAGGACTGCTTCTTTTTGTTTGATTGATAGATTATCTCTAGGTCCATAACATTCACTTCCCTTTCTGCTCCTGTTTTTTGTGCCATAGAGCTTTAGGTGGAATAAGTTTGGAGAAACATTCTTGTAACAAAAGCTGCCACAACAGTACTGATACTTAAATGAGCTTTCGGTGTATTCCCTCTCTATAAACTCTTCCATTAATCTTCAAGCCCTTCTGGACTGAAGGATTGGAAAGACGTAATTTTCTGTTTTCTTCTTTTTTTTTTTTTTTCTTGTAGTCCAAAGAATCCTCATCTGTGCTTAGCTGTGATATCTCTGTGGATGACAAATACATTGTCACTGGCTCTGGGGACAAGAAAGCTACAGTCTACGAAGTTATTTATTAGAGACAAATCTGAATGCAGACAGAACTCCTTCTCCTAGCACTTTGCTGTATATTCCTTTTTTTTCTTTCTAAACTGAGAACTTAAATGCTCATCACAGTTGTGGAATTTATTTTTACCTTCTTAACTTGCTATTGATTTGTGAATGCTCATTAAGAACTTGTGATACCAAATTGTCAGATATCTACTTGGAAGAAGATGGAATAAGCATACTTAACAGTGAACTTGGCTCTTTAATTATGTATTATAGCTGTAATGTATTTATTTTGTTTAAAGAAGGCTTTCTAACAATGAACTGACTAAATAAAGCTGTCTGGCCCGGCTTTAGTTTGAAAGGTGCATTGTATACTTTGTGTTTTTGCAGGTGGATAAATTGGGGATCTTGGAGAAGGATGTTCAGGAGATAAAGTTACACTAAATAGACTTGTAGTTTCTATTTAAAAAAAAAAAACTTTGTTATATTTTTTAGTCCTGTTCTTGGATGAGACCTCTAAGTGTTATTACAGTATAATTATTCGGTGGGAAGATGCTGTATCTTAACTATTTTAGACAGTCTTGGAAACTTAGGAAATTGCAAACTGTAGCCAGTAATCTACATGCCTGTGATGAATGGCAAATTCAGTTCACATCTAAATTAAATTCACTTTAAGTAAGAATGTGCTAATTTATATATTTGCAATGTTAATATAGCATCTTGTGTACAGATTTGTTCTCAATGCTTTTCTGTTGATAAACATAAAGCATTTTGGTGTCAAGCTAGGTTTTTTAATATAAACACCTCTCTTTGTTATATTGTAGAGAGTACAATAAGTTGCCTCAAAGAATCACCTTTGTTACTTCTGGAAACTTTTGCAATGTTTCCTTGAAAATGGGGATATGTGTCTTTGGGCAATTTTTCAATTACAAGAGATTATGAAAAATATTTGATATGTTCTTTGGAAACTGCACTGAAATAAGAATGGATGCCTACCAATATACAAACTACAAAAGCAATGACCTCTGAGGTAGGATTTACAAGAGTACTCATTCCAACATACAAAAAGGAATGGATTCTCACTGGGATAAGGACTTGCTTTGTTCGCCAGCAGTTCAATCCAAGTCTTGATTGGATGTCCCTAAAACGGACGCAGACTGAGCCATTGTGCCAGAGACAACGTGTTATCTTTTTATGTTGTTGTTGTTGCTGTTAAACGATGATCTGTGACTTTTTTTTTGAATGCTTTAAAAAAAAATCTTTAAGTCTGTGGATCTGCTGATGTACAGTGCCTTTGCTGCTATGGATCAAAATCAAAAGACCCGTGTAGATAAATCTTATTGTATAAGTAGAAAATTACTTAATTTCATACTAGAAATGGATTGATGCTGCAAGTTAAAATGGACTGTTCATTGAAGTTCCAAATGTGGTAGCAAAAAATGGTGTCTTAAGTGCTTAGTGTTTGATGTCATTAACAGTTTCGTAATATTCTACATTGTAGAAAGATTTTGATACTAAACTGTGTCATTGTACATAGTTCTAATGCATTGTATTGACCACCAGTACTTCTATAATGGTAGATTATTGTTTGTGCATTCAGACTTTTAAGCATTAAACATACGTAACTTCTAAGGTGCGTTTTTCTATTTTTTTTCCCCTCCCTCATTCTTTTTGCGTGTGACAATCTCAGTTATGTGTGCAGAATGCTGTCTGTAAGTACAGCAGGCGTTCAGTCACAGAGCGTGCCACTACAGATACTTTGCGGTTTTGTCACTGAGAGACAATGTAGAGTTTCACAAAATTTCTCCGAGCTAGCAAAATCAATGAATTTATAGTTTCCCAAGTTACCTGACTGCAGTGAGTCTGAACTCTTGGAGGCATCAGCCCCAAGACTTTGCCCGTGTCACCTAGGAGTTTGCCACCTCCTGTTTGTGTAGTTTCCTGTCTGATACAAAGCTTTACGTTATCCCATGCCTTGGAGAGAGTGAAATTGGGGACGATTCCTGCTCCTGCACCTGCTGAAGTATGCGGAGCTCAGCAGGACATGGGGAGTGGTGTTACACTGCAGCGTCACACCTGGGTTTCCCTGTCCATAGCTAAAAACTGTTCATGCCTGTGGAAAGGCTTCTCTTGACTACAGTTGGTTTTAGATCAAGAAGTTAACCCAGCTTCCATTGAGTTAAGACACAGGCTAAAGTGAACTAGGGGAAATTAATTTATACACTGTTGGGGGGGTGGGAGGAGTTGTGCTATTCCTAACAGAAGGAATGGAAATGGAAAAAATCCAAGAGAAAATTGGAATTAAATCTTTCTACCGTAACCTGTTTCTGAAAAGCGACATTGTGTGTGTTGGAAATTCCCAGGCATGTAAGCCTGTCCTGCTGTGACGTGCCAGCCCGTGGTGACTGCGGGTACGTGAACCCAGGCTGAGAATTTTTTTGGTTTTTTTGAAATGCTGAAACAAGGCTTAAGCCGATGAGGTCATTTACCTGTACTGTGAGTGACTGGGTAATACTTGTTGATGGAGGAGAGTGTAGAGGCACGTTTCTCTCAGAGCTACCAGTTTCCGTAGAGTTAACGGTGAAGAGTTTTCCAGATGTCCCCCAGAATAATGTAAGTTTTCATTTGCATTGAGGTTCTGTGCTACTTGGTACAGTAATGCTTTGTAAAGGTAAATATGGTACAGATGTTTTTTGTTAATTGTTACTCTTGTTGAAAAGATATAATTTATCTGTTATTATATTGGAGACACCTTTTATTTTCAAAGGTATTAAAAAATCTGAAAGGCTGGGGTGTACTCCATTTGCTAACAAAAGAGAAAACACCTACTTAATGTTTGCAGAGGATGTTATATTTTTCCATAGTAGTTCAGACATAGGAGATTACTTAAAACCCCTAAGATAAAGCTTTCCTTTAAAAAAAATAAAACATTGCATACTCCTTAATTTGTACCAGAGCTAGTTTTGACAGCAAAGTAGTATACTTTTAAAGCAACCTGACATATATCTGCTGAATAATGTTTGTATTGATGGCTTGTAAACAGTCTAAGAATTAAATACTTTAATCCAGGATTACTGCATTTAAATGTGTAATCATCCTAATTTTTTCCCCTTCAGGGTTCAGTGCAAGTGAGAGATGGTACAGAACTACTTGCTGTTTTTCAGTTCAGCATACATAGGGTCACCTTCCTTTTTCATTCTTTAGTTTTTCTTGCCACTGCAGAGCACAATTTTGTGCAAAATGTTTTGTTACAGATTTTTTTTGTCACAAATGTGTGGCCAGCATACTCTATATTCAAGGTACAACCATTGCTTTCTCTGTATTTTTCTTCCCCTCTCAAATGTTGTTTAGTGCAATGATACATTAGGAAAGCCATTTCTTTCTAATCTTTCTATCCTTTCTGACTGGCCAGTATAGACATGTTTAAGGAGAGCATTTCCATCAAAATAGTATTTTCTAAAAATATGCAATTTTAAATTATATTTCTCCTGCTTGTTTTTAGCTGAAAGTGATTTTTCTCTCCTATTTCTTTTTAAGCTACTCAGTTACGTACAAAAGAAAAAAATATATATTTTACCGGCTGTGATTTTCCTGTATGAGGGATTTTTAAGTCTGTACTGGAATAGTTCAAATTGGATTTTGTGTTTGTTTTCATTCTGGCACCCAAAACACACAGGAAATTCTTCTTCCTGAAGCGTTGATAGCTGCATGAGAGAAACGGGAAGGTAGCTATACAGGTCTACGTATGTCTGGAGTGTCTTCTACAGAAACACAGGTCAGATCCTTTGCACAAATGAGCTCGTCTGTGCTGAAGACAGCAGTGGTCCCATGGCTTACACAGCTGAAAATCTAGCTCGCTGCTAAAGGCATAGAGGACCCAATCAACCTGTTTGGATTGGGGTTTTTTGTTTTGTTTTGGTTTGTTTTTAACAGTTTGGTCCTTTGAGCCTCTTACGTTTATTTGTGGTCATCCCTACTGAAATCCTGATGTGACTAGCTTCTACTTGAGGATTTATGCTCTGAAAGAATGAAAAGCAAAAAAAAAAAAATTGTTAAATAAAATATGCTCAAGTTTTTGTGTGTGCAGGAGTCAGGAAATTCAAAGCAGTAGCTTGGGCTGCAATTGTTTCTTATTTGCATTGAATATACTATGTCTTTGTGGCACCAAATTAGCACGGAATACAGCAATACAAAATACGCTTTAGAACATCAAGTATGGCTACTGAGAAAAATGTTGCTCTGAATTTTTCAGAGCAAATGCACTCCGAAGAGCTCAGCCAAAGAACTGCTCTTTTGTGGGGTATGTGGGAGGAGTAGTTGCATTCAGTACTGAAGACCTTTTCTGATACTAACATTTTGTAGTGACCACAGTGGTATTGAAGAGGGTTGGTCAGTATGGGCTTGATGTGCAGCCAGCCAGTTCTGCCATATATGAGAATCCCCTTCCCAGGCATAGCAGGAGATGAATCCCGGAGTAGCGTGCTGTAGAAGATCATCTCTGACAAGCTCTTAAATAATGCACCTGCCGCATCTGCTTTTGAACCAAGAATTACTGAACATAACCCTTGAGATTTCACGTTTCTTCCGGTATTTGGAGTACAGTGTTTCCACCTCACAGCAAGAAATTTTTATGTCAAAACCAATAAATGTTCTTATTCTTACCAAATGATTTTCTGTCCCAGTTACAAGGAAACAGTATTATAGTGTCTTTTTTTATTATTAAAAATGGTGTAGTCTGACATTTATAACACGTCCATAAACCTGCTGTCAAGTGCAAAGAGGCTTTTCTGGGGGGTCACTTTGACTCACATGGTTACTTCTAAAATGTTGTTGCAGAAATACATTTTTTCTTGTTTTTTTTTTGGGGGGGGGGTTAACCTATGATACTGTATGCATAGTACATACATTAAGGGGGTGACTGTCTAGTAGTTACTTCTGCATCTGTGGTTTGGACTTAGCTGATTACCCCAGAATACTAAAATGCACCTGAAGGGTAAAATCAGTAAGTACAAATATTTAAGGATTTTTAAAAAAATTCTGCTGTTCTACAGTAATTATATTGACCCAAACTGTCTTTTAATGTCATATCAAGGTAAGCATCTGTATTACACCTCCTTTTCATATTCAAATAAAAGAAGGGGTGGAGGAATTTAAAGCTAATCTTTACCTTTCAATCAAATCTGTTCTTTAAAAAATACCCCAACGCTAGTGCTTGTCTTGGTTTTATTGTCATTATTCTTGAAGAATTTTATAACAAATGTGCTGTGGCACAATCCACATTAATGCTATAAATGGGAATAGGTGATATGGCTGCTATTAAAAGCCAGGTTTTAGACAGTGCTATTGACATAAAAAACAGCGTGACTTGGTGGTCGAAGGTGTTACCTCCTTTCTTGAGCAAAAGCAATATGGATTTTTGGCAGTATATTTGAATGCATTTGGATGTCTGTCCAGTATGGCCTAGGGAAACTTTGAGGGGTTTCAACAATTCTGTCTTGATTTTTTTACTGTAATTTAGGATGCGTTTGATGCAAGAAATGGTGCATAGGGATGAGTGGGGTCCCAGGGCCATGGGCAGGAGGTGCCATGCGGAACGGGCTGCTCCGCTTCTGATTCCAGGCTCTGCTCTGTGCTGCCTGGCGTGTAGTGAAATGATTTGCATGAGCCCTGTGTAAAGTGTTTTTACATTCTTCTGCATGAAAAGGCATTATCTAAAGGCTAGATAACCATTATTTAGAAAAATTTGTCACAGCTGTATTGAAATATAGGGAGACATTTTCTGTTGGGGAAAGAACAAGGAGGACCTCTGGGGAATCAAACATTTCAACCCCTTATCAAGCACTGTAAATGTGCAAATGAGGCGGTTGCACCGCTGTGTTATAAACTGTCAGTCTGCTGGAGTGGGGAGAAAAAAATCCTAAAATACATCGTATAAAGGTAATAGACTTCCTTGTGTTTCAGCATGGCTTTAAGGTATTAGGTATGAAGTCCAATTTACATTCATTTCAGAATAAACAAACGTGAATCCTCTTGTGATATTAATGATGGCATGGTTAGCCATCTTACAAAAAACAGTGACGGTGAAAAAATGAGGATAGTTAGCAGGCTTCCTCCTCTCCAACACATGAAGCAATATTATACAAAAAATCTGCTAATTTTACAGTATAATCTCCTCAGTGTGGACAGTGATGTTAATATTTCAGTGAAAATCTTTTTTCCAAAACACCGTTAATGTCATCCTCCCATTTCCCTATGCACACGTCTTTGCCTGATTAAAAACATTCCCACCTCCATTGCAAATTTACTTATTTCATTCAGGCTTTTAAGAAACAATCAGAATAGCTTCTCTATGTTATATAAATCCTAGGGGTTTTTGGGGTTGTGTGTGACTCCGCTGCTATTTTCTCACTCCTTCCTCCCCCGCTGAGAACCTTCCTGAAGTTGGTGTTCAGCGTTCAAAAGATGCTGTTACTCGTGGCCTGGTCTTGATCTTGGGGGTTGCTCAGTGAATGGGAATGGGAAGCGTTCACAGGATTTGGCTGGCTGTAACAACTGCTGTGACAGCTGTTACAGACTCATTTATGCCTCTTTCTTCCTCTGAGCAGTCTTAAATAAAGAGATGCAGAAGGAGCAGTACTCTGTCTAGCTGACCCTTCTGCTTTACCAAGTTTCACCGGTGCTCATCAGCTGGAAATGACGGAGGAGGAAAAGGAGTTGGGAGTCCTAGCTAGGCTCAGCATGCCAGTGGGAGACAGCCATGAAAAAGACAAATGTGATCTAGGATGTGTTAGGAGAGGCATTTGCTTCAGAGAGAGGAAAGTATTGCTGCCATTATACAAGGCACTGGCGAGACCTATCCTGGAATACTGAGTACAAACCTGGTCACCCTTGTTCAAAAACCTTAATCAAAAATCGGACTGATAGGGAGAAGGGCCTACTGGGCGGACTGGACAATCAAGGGCATGGAGAATGTGTCATATAAGAAAAGCCTACAACCTTTTAATCTAGCAAAGTGGCAGACCAAGAGCAGATACAAAAGTCATCTAAAAATGCTTCAAATGTCTATTCATCAAGGGTGAAAAGATATTACCACTAAAAGATAATGCTAGCGTGAAAAACAAGTGAGGAAAACAGTATAGCCTGGAATGAAAGAGGCTCCTGTTAGAGCAGGGAGGCCCTGGAGTGGGTTTGTAATCCAGAGACCACCGAGAAAATAGCAGACTGCTTTTAAGATGGAGCACGATACATTTATGACAAGGTGCATGTGATAACAGGGCATTGGTGTCCATAGCCCATAGGTCTCTTTCAGTCCTTCCTACGTGCTTGACCTGCATATATAAAGGATGTATAATGGTAATGGAATGAAGGAATGTTTATTTTGAAAAAAAGTTCGGTGTGAGGGAGGGAGAGGAGGGAAGGTGGGTGAAGAGAGTGGGAGAGAAGGGCTGTCAAACAGAAAACACTCATTTGGAGTGTTTCTCTGCAGCTGAAAAATGAGCACTTCTCCCTAGGTCTATTTATTATGACACTGCTTATCTAAAAACAATAGTTAAAAAGAAAACTGCACATTATTCAAGCTCTAATGCAGCGTGTTCCAGCTTACTTAGAGTCGCTGGGTTTGTACTCCATCAGCCCAGACAGGTGATCTGGTTTATTTTATAAGTCAAAGTGTTTGGATTTTTTTGAGCTTGGAGATATGGCAGATGTTTCTCCTCCATGTCTGTTGCTGGTCGTGTCCATAGCACTTGTGTTCAGTGGAGTGTCCCTGGCTGCAGCTGTAAGCTGTATTCTGAGCTGTAAGCTGCTCAGAATAACAGCAAGGGAAGAGAGGGAAGATGATTTTGGCTGCACAGGAGGGAGGCAAGATGATTACAGCTCAGTGTGGTCAGTTGTACTGGCTGCTACTGTGCACTGCTGAGAGAGATGTGGCTTGAGGACAAGGATTGCCAAGGATCCCTTCACTTACCATGTCAGGAAAAGTAGGGGAAAATGGTATTAAAAGCCAAATTGTTCCATGTGAAACACAGGCAGCCTTCTCACACCAGGCTAAATTTTACTAGCCTTGTCTTCTAGATCAGGCATTTCTTTTCTTAATGCCTAGCAAAAGGAAAATTTCTAATCCTGCCACAAGTATTTGTATACTTTGGGCTGGCCAATTCTGCAGCTGGAGGAATGTGAACATGTGTGTACAGGCTTGATGGATCACTGTGAGAGTTGTTTCATATCAACTAACTTTTCTTTCTTTTCTTTCTTTTCTTTCTTTTCTTTCCTTCCTTCCTTCTTTCCTTCCTTCCTTCCCTCCTTCCTTCCTTCCTTCTTTCCTTCCTTCCTTCTTTCTTTCTTTCTCTCTCTCTCTTTCTCTCTTTCTCTCTTTCTCTCTTTCTTTCTTTCTCTCTTTCTTTCTCTCTTTCTTTCTCTCTTTCTCCCTTTCTCTCTTTCTTCCTTTCTCTCTTTCTCTCTTTCTCCCTTTCTTTCTCCCTTTCTTTCTTTCTCCCTTTCTCTCTTTCTTCCTTTCTCTCTTTCTTCCTTTCTCTCTTTCTCTCTCTCTCTTTCTCTCTTTCTTTCTTTCTTGCTTTCTTTCTTTCTTTCTTTCTTTCTCTCTTTCTCCCTTTCTCTCTTTCTCCCTTTCTTTCTCCCTTTCTTTCTCCCTTTCTTTCTCCCTTTCTCTCTTTCTCCCTTTCTTTCTTTCTCCCTTTCTTTCTTTCTCTCTCTCTCTTTCTCTCTTTCTCTCTCTCTCTTTCTCTCTCTCTCTTTCTCTCTCTCTCTTTCTCTCTCTCTCTTTCTCTCTCTCTCTTTCTCTCTTTCTCTCTTTCTTCCTTTCTCTCTTTCTTTCTTTCTCTCTCTCTCTTTCTCTCTCTCTCTTTCTCTCTTTCTTCCTTTCTCTCTTTCTTCCTTTCTCTCTTTCTTTCTTTCTCTCTTTCTTTCTTTCTTTTCTTTCTTTTCTCCCTTTTTTTTTTTTTTCCCAAACAGTATTTTCTGAAGCTGAACATCAGTCCACCAGAGAAATTGTTGTCGGCCATCCTGCATAGCTTTTCAAAGAACTTGTTTAATGTGCCAATGTGCAGTGTTAACAACACACAAAAATTGTGAACTGAGTTCTTTGTGGCTTCACACCAGTTTTAGGTATGGAAAAAAAAGTCTGATGCAATTGAAGTTAGGTACCTGGAATGGTACCCAACTGGACTGCCGCAGGTCGGTAGGTGAACACCCAGAAGAAGTGAAACAAATGGATGGCTGAATTTTCTTATGCAGAAAATAGTAATGAGGCTGACTGTATCTGCCATATTAAAAAAAAAAAACCCAACAAATCAACAGAGAAGGACAACCCTCTGTTTTCCTGCATCTTGAATGTACATAACAGAGCACAGGCACCTGTGCTTGGTCACTCCTGTGTAACTTTTCATGACTCTGTTGCAATGGCTTATGAGAGCAGACTGCTGAATACTTTTCTGGAGACCTAAAAGGATAATGTGACTACTGCTAGCTATATGGTAACACTTAGTCCTTACATCATTTATAGCAGCTTTCCCTTAGGGAATCACCTAAAATAACTAGTGACATTTATATAGGACCTTTGTCCAGTGCACTTGACAAACCACAGGCACAGTCCAGGGAAAACTATTTATTACTGAATTCCAGCCATTGCTGGACTGGTGGGAGGCAGCTACTTAGCAGAGAAAGCATACACACTAAGGGATAAGTAACTCCATATTCTTTTGAAAATACAGGTTAGCTGCTTCTTATTGTTAGTAGGGATGTGTTCCATGATGCACTTGGTCATGTGAGCAGGTTTTCATAATCCTTTGGGATTGTCATCTGTTTCCCAACCCAGTCGTTCACACTGTGGGAGTAAGATTTCTTGAGAAGGAAGGACATGAAATGATCGTGGAGCATTTAGGTTTCTCTTGTTATCTCTTACCGAAATATTGACCCACCTTGGTGGCACTGAAATATTTGATACTTAAGGAGCATACCGTTAGTCTTTTCCGCCTGGCAGTCCTAGCTGCCTGGGTACAGAGGGACTCTGACTTCAGGGGCATACTGTATGGCTTTCACCCTCACATGATCTGGTGGTCTCCTCCCACTGCATCCTACCTGCAGCTCTATGAATTCCAGCCTTAGGGGCATTCCCATGCCTGTGGTAATGGCATGAGAGACAAGGAAGTCTGCCTTTGCCCTAAAGCATCTAAAACAATTGTGGCCTGGATTGGTTGTAAAATGGGAGCTTTCTGAGTCCTTACAAGGGCTTTTCTCTCGGCCATGGCCACCTCATCTTAGATATGCCCTTTCTCTGAGCTATAGTCTCAGTGAGCCTTTCAGGAAAGGAATTTTGTCTTTTATATCGCTTCGTGATATTCTTTTTCTATTTAAAAAAAAGAAGTTTGAGGTAGGCCCTTCAGCTCCTTGGGACAGCTCTCTATTGTGTCCAACCAAAGCCTCTCAGCAGCTTGGCAATTTCTGGGTTTGCTGTACTTGCAGCTCAACAAAAAGTAGAAAACTTTTCATTATTGTTTTTTCTTTTTGTAAGGACTGGCATAATTGAACAACAGGGTGTGAGGGTTAATTCCTTTAAGAATGTTCCTGAATTTGTTCTAAAGGTGTGGGGTTGGAGGTAAAGGAAAATATTTCATTCTTCTGCCTTTTACCCCACATCTCTATGTGGCTCTAGCCCAGTGTTGGTTTGTGGCAACATATTCTTTAGGGAAAAAAATGAGTTCGTGTTCCAGATTCACTGTTTAAGCTGCTCAGTCACAGTGTGTATGCTGCATAGTCCTATTTACTAGCCCGACTGGATCAATGTTTGTCCTTCTATTGTTGGTCTTTTACTTCGTTTTGCAACCTTTCCTTAATAAAGGAATGGTTTTGTGTCCAAAGGAGGGCAACAAAGATGGTGAAAGGACTAGAGGGCATGACTTAGGAGGAGTGGCTGAGGATAGTAGGTTTGTTCACCTCGGAGAAGAGGACACTGAGGGGTAACCTCGTTGCTGCCTACAGCTTCCTCATGAGGGGGAGCGGAGTAGAAGGGCTGGTCTCCTCTCTGTTGTCTGGTGATAGGATGCAAGGGAATGGCTTAAAGCTGCATCAGGGGAAGTTCAGACTGGATATTATGAAAATGTTTTTCACTGAGAGGGTGGTCAAGCCCTGGAACAAGCTTCCCAGGGAAGCTGTCATGGTCCCAAGCCTGTGGGTGTTCAAGAAATTTTTTGACAATGCCCTTAGATACATGGTTTAACTTTTAGGTTGCCCTGTGTGGAGTCAGGAGTTGGACTTGATGATCCTCATGAGTCCCTTCTGACTTGGGATATTCTGTGATTCTCTGATTCTAAATTACAGCCAGTTAAAAACTTCAAAAAGAATAAATAAAGCCCCCAAAAGAAACTAAAATTACCCCCCAAAAAAAGTTTTGTTTTTCCTTCATGGAAAAACTCAGATAATTGATACTAATTCACTTTTAAAATTGAAATTTATATTGTAGACAAATTTTCATCTGGAAACTTTCTCATGGCAGCCCACAGTTTCTGCTGAAATGACAAGATCCCTTCCCACACGAGGGCACCCTGGGCGTGACCCTAGGTGAGGTGGGCAGTTCATATTCAGTCCCCTGCTCTGCTGAACTCAGAGCAAGAGCTTGTGCGCTGGCTATTGCCAACATTGCAGGCCATTGACCCTAGCCATCAGATACATATCTGTGTGTCTGTGTCTTTTTCCTATCTTGTTTCCTAGGTTGCAGCCTCTTTGGATGTGAGGATTGCCTTCTGTTCTGTGTGTAGAGTGCCTGGGCCTCTCTGAGATCTTTGTGCTTTACCAGAACACAGAAAGAATTGTATCCTGGTTGCTGGTTCTAGAGAGCTAGACTGAACCCTGAGCCTAAAGGTCCCTCTGAACTAACTGCCAATTTTTAATCTGTTTTCCAGTTGATTGTTATAATAAACTTTCACATCAGTTGGTTATGGTGGGTCTGGGACTCTTTTTTGCTGTCTTGGGGATTAGGAGACATAATGTCAACCCCTACAATCCTATTCTGGCCAAGCTAGAAGATCTTAAAAGCATGTTTGATGTTGCTTTCTGTTACATTACATATGCCTACAACTGGGACTTCAGTTGGAGTGTGGGATATTAGACTCTGATGTAAATCATATTTCTTTTTTCTGTAATGGCTGTAACGGATCAATTATTCCACAGTGGGTCCTAATCAAATATTCCAATAATGTCCTCCATTGAAACCTATGGAAATTTTTCTATGAAGCTACTTTAACTTAGTTTTTATACCTTATTAAAATATAGTTGATAAATATCATAGAATCATAGAATCATTAAGGTTGGAAAAGACCTCTAAGATCATTGAGTCCAACCGTCAACCCAACACCACCATGCCCACTAAACCATGTCCCTAAGAGCCTCATCTACACGTCTTTTAAATACTTCCAGGGGTGGTGACTCAACCACTTCCCTGGGCAGCCTCTTCCAATGTTTAACCACTCTTTCAGTAAAGACATTTTTCCTCACATCCAATCTAAACCTCCCCTGGCGCAACTTGAGGCCATTTCCTCTCATCCTATCACTAGTTACTTGGGAGAAGAGACCGACACCCACCTCGCTACAACCTCCTTTCAGGTAGTTGTAGAGCGCGATTAGCTCTCTAGTCTATGGATTAGAAGTGGGAAGTGTAATTATTATCTTTTACTTAGGGATTAATTTATAAACTAGGTAACATTATTTCTGTGAAAGATTACATAAAGGACAGAAACATATTTTTGACATACTTGCTTCAGGAAATCTGAGGTCAAAAGACCGGCTAGTGTGAAAACCTGACACATCTATAGATATTCCAGAATCCAGTATGCTTGCACGTTGTGTCTCATTATGCAGAATCATGTATAAAATGAGGTACCTCCCTGAGAGATACCATAATGTCTGTCAGTTGGTGTTTGCTGCACACTATGATGTTACTTTTGGAGGTACTAGTCTCTTAGGAAGACTTAATGTAGCAGGGAGGCTTGTAGTAGTTTCCCAGACAGACCAGAAACTTAAAATATTAAGCTTACTCTGAGTCTCTAAGCATCCTTCTAGTAAATAGATTATCACAACTGGAGTCTCGTTTCTCCTTTTCTGAACCCAGATTCTGGATGGGTGAACTTTGACAAAAGACTGCATTGTATTTGAAAGCCTTCTCTAGACATTGTTATGTGAATAGAGGGCATAGAGCAAGTGTGTAACTGCATCTCTTTTTTTCTTTTGAGTACATCCTTGCTCATCAGTTATAATAACAGGTGGTGGCAGCTATGGAAGTCTGGTTGTTGTATGATATTTGGAGTCCTGTATATTTTCTGTCCTGTCAGTTAGGGTAAAGGTGGCATTTTCTGTGAAAGGAGATGGTTGAAGGTACTCGATGAGTTCTAGGAGTTGGAAGATGCTTCCATTAATTTACACAAATATCTTTCTTTACATTTCTATTCCAAGGCCCGCTTTATATGAAACTGGTAAAAATATATTTGCTTTTATTACAGACATTGTTTATGTAAGGATTTAAGACAAAAATGGTGTCAGCAGGGTAAATATTGTGCAAAAGTTAAAAGAAACACTGAGATTTGCTAGAAACAATGTTTTTCAAGGTCCCCTGCTACTAAAGAGTTTTAAACAGCCCTTTAGTAACCATAAGGAAATCTATGATTGTTTACATAAAAGCATTTCAAGCTCTTCCTCTGTTATAAATTATGTGTGGTGAGTAGGTACGTTAATGTTTGCAGTAAATCTCTGTATCATGGTAAGATAAAAGGAATATTTATAATTTCCTTAAAATGTATTTGGTTTTCAGTAGATAGAAGATTATGAAGTTACTCCGCTAAAGAGAACTGTATTTCTTGCAGGTGTTAAACCACTATCAGCTATATAAAAATGGTTAGCCTATTTAAGTGTTCCACCTATTCAATAGTCCTTTCACTTGCGTGCAGATAATCTGCAAATGAATGACACGTATAAACCAAATATTTTATCCTGAACAAAAAAAATACCTATCATTTTCATTTGGAGACACCATGTATAATGTACAGTTTCCACTGTTTGTTATGTTTTTTTCTGATGGCTTATTTACAGCTGATTTTTTTTTTAAACAACGGAAACATCACAAGGTCATATGAGCCATTATAATTCAAGAAGTTAAGGTAAAATATTATTTTCTGTATAAGCATCTGTAAATTTTGATGGACATAGGTTTGAGCTTGTGCAGGATGGTCTATGGGTGGCCTAGGCATTAGCTTGAACATGTGTCCAATAGTTGAAGAATCTGATGCTCCTTTGTTCTGAGAAGAAGTAACAAAATCCTGAAAACATTGTCATCTCTTTTTAAGGATACAATCAGTTTTAGCCTGCCTCCCTCTTCATTGTAAGCAACCTTATTTTTGCACGCTACTGCTGGGAAAGCTATTTCCTCCTGGAAAGGAATGTTTTGTTTCACTTTGCCTTATTTTCCACAGGACATCAGTTTTACTGAATCAAAACCCCTCATCAGTGCAGGCAGCTACCTGTAAAATAGGGTGGTGGGTATAACTGTGAAGATCCTCCCAAGGCACTGGTGAGGCCTCTGTGTAGCCTGCCAGAGTCCTGACACTGTGTTGTCATTTATCCCAAGCAGAGCAGTTATGCTGCTGGATAGCAAAACGGGGTCGAAATTTGTTGTTGCAACTTTTTGTTGCTGTGTGTCAAGATCAGTGCTGTCCAAGTGACTGGTGATGTACTTACCTCTGCTTGGCCCTCCTGCACCTTACAGCTTTCAAAAAATCTGCTATTTGATACTGAAGTAATTGACACTATAACTGCTCTCGACAAAATTCTTTTGAAATGAAAAATGAGCTAGATCTCTCAGCTTGGGTTCTTTTACATAATACATAAAAGGTGACTATGTATAATAATACAGTAGATGTGTTCACTCATTATGCTATAATTCATTTCATGTCCTATTGTGATGTGCCATTCTGCTTAATATCTGTACCTTGCTCAACTGAAGCACAAAAGCTGTAGAGCTGTAATGCAACCACTCAGAGTGATAAAGGATGATATATTTTTCTTAAAGGGACAGTCCTTTGATTTTCATCTAGTCTTGCTTGGGCAAATTACCTTTTACTTCCATGTATTTTTGCTTAGCGAGAAAGCCTCAGGTCTAGAGCCAAGATTAGGGTATACAGTTAGGCTTTGTAGTTGCATTTTTAAACAACTTTGCTCATATGGCTTGGCAACTAATACCTGGGATATGAAAATGCTTTTGAAAAGTGCCTTCTTTGAATTCTAATATGAACTGTCAAAAAAAACCCCAACCCACAACCCAACCTGTTTTCTTCTTCACAGAACAAAAAACGGTAGAAAACTGACTCTGAGCTTTGGTTTATTTTCTTTAGAAACAAGTCAAATGTGAAGTACAGTGCAGGTGGGAACGATGATGATAAAACCCCCTTTTTCTTATAAACAATATGTTGCTGAAAGGAGTGCTCAAAAATATAATCTGTATGTTATGTAAATATGTATCTGGAAATACAAAGATACAAATGTGGAGATAATACCTGTATACAAAAAGCTAGGTCTGCACTCTCCAGATAAATAGGTGAATGTTTAACTGCAATCAACAGCAAGGATAGATTCATGATGTTAAAAATAATTGTTATTATAATTGGACCAGTTGTAAGGTGACCAACAATCTTCAAGATACTTCGATCTGTATAACTACTTGCCATGAAATACTTGAAATACAGAATACAAAAGGACACTCGCAGTTAAAGAAAGAGCTCTTTGTTTAAGCCAAACAAGACTGGAATAGGATTATTCTGTTTATCTACTCTTCTTTTTCTAATGTCCAAAAAAACTGTCAGATGAATGTGGTTTTGAAGCTGCCGTTCTTTCTTAAACATTCATTTTTTAAAATAAATACTGCAGAGAAGCCTAAGTGGATGAAGGCCTCATTTGGTGAGTTCCCCCTGCAGTATTGTAAACAGTAATTTTTTAATAGGCTATTTTAATGTGGGGGTTTTTTGGTGATAGAAGCAGAAGAAGAAAAAGAGGAATGTGAATAGCTCTTCTCTAACAGATTTCTCAGAGGTGTTCTTTTCTTCAGCAGAAGAAGAACGGATAAATGCCACTTATCTGATCTTGTTCCCTGAGAATTCCTCCCAGAGGTCTTAAAGAGAGTAGTTTGAGGGTTTTCTCATCATTCAGACTTCTACTTATTGATTATGATATGGTGTTTTGTTGCGTGTACTCACCAAGAAACTTAACCTGAAATGCTTTTAGGTCAAATCAAGTAATTCATAGAAACAGCAGAGGATCAAGAGCTAAGCCATGCAAAACAACGCTTATGGTACAAGTGGCTGGAGCTTAAAAGAATTGAATTTGGCTGCAACTATGCTTATTAACAAAACGGTATTTCATAAAATTTCTTGTCCTTTTCTTGTATGGGAGAACAGGGACCTAGTGATTGCTAGTGATGCATGATTAGATGAGCTTGAGTGGTTGTGAAGAAATGCTGAGCAATCTTCCCAAAATATGGAGACGTGCTTTAGAAGTCACACTGAAATCCTGGTAACCTATCTTCTCAAAATCACAAGAGTTATGAGCATATAAGACTCTCGCCAGATGCTACCAAGCACTGGATCATGTGTTGCAGCAGTAATCTGCCCATTGGAAGAGCAATAAACAAGTGAAAAAGGTATTTTCTACCTTAAATTGCTCTTAGCCACCAGGGAAAGAATCTCTTTTCCCCAGCTCAACCTACTATTGCCTCACATTTTTTTCTGCATTAAAAAAAAAAAAAAATCTGAAGTCTATTCCTTACTAATCCACTGTGGGTGTGAAAATCACTTGGCATTTTGATTTTCAGCCAGTATTGCTGGCTGGGAGAGACTGTTAGGGGAAATGCAATGTGAGAGCAAGAAGAGGAGTTCCACCGAGAAGATGGACTGGGTGAGTGGGTACCTGGCCCTGGTGCCATTTGCTGCCACTTTCAAGGAGACCTTGAATTGCAGGAAGAAAGTGGAGAAGGAGGATCATCTTGCAGCACTTTCAAAGCTTCAAAAGATACTGCTGACAGGTGTGCAAAATTTAGAGCAATGTATTACAGCGTCTCATCCCTAATTTAGTGCTAAAGCATGTTTCCAAGAATGCGCTGACTGTTGCAGAAACCACCAGTACAACGCTGAGAAAGCTCCTCTCAGTGAAAGCAACCATGTTAGAGAATAGCTCCTGCTATGGGCTTAAAATCAGTGCTGGCTACCTGCCAAGGGGCAAATGTTTTTGGCAGCTCAGGAAAAGGATCCACAAGAGAAAGTCTGTTACCACAAGAAAGACTAACACTTGCCTCTGGAAATATATCCTGGTTTGTGGAAAACCAATTAAATACAGTCACTGAGTCCTTTTAGTATTTTGGTTTATTTTATTTTATTTTATTTCATTTTATTTAATTTAATTTTATTTTATATCATGGATTACATTAACATAATTTCAAAGTGTAAAAACTTTATTTTTGCTAGTATGAAATAATGAGATTCTTCAGACATTGTGGGTCATACACTATTTTGTGCTGTTCACATTGTGTAAAAATATTTACAATATACTCTGGAAGTGAAATAAAGAAAATAGTCCTTTACCTGAGCTTAGATTCTTACTAGTTTTATAACAAGTGTTAATCACTTATAGAAAGTATTAGTCGCTATAAGACTTAATTAAAAGAAAGGAATTAGAGGGGATACTTTCAAAGGCACCTGGCCACCTCAGTCCCATCAGCTTACAATGGAAAATTTGGCAGCTAGACTACCTTACTAAATTATGGTTTGAGCCTCTCTCCCTCACTCCTTTTCCAATACCAGGGTAAAAGTGAAAGGGTGAATGGCTTCACTTGAGCATTTCAGACCTTTTGGACTTTGGAGATCTGAAACAACCTAGGCTGGAGAGACTTCCAGTATGCCTTAGGTGTTGACTTTACGCAGGGCAACAGATTTCTTTACTGAATATGGTTGGGTTTGTTGTTTTTTTGTGTCATCCCCCCCCTCCC
>NW_008825114.1:11428103-11431642 GCF_000699105.1 Pygoscelis adeliae
CTGTATTGTTGTATTGCATTGTTGAACTTTTCTTGCAGTCTAGAAGAGAATTACTAGACACTTGCATAAAGTTGACAGACACTGACTTTGCTTTCTTTGGAAAGCTGAACGGCATCAGGCCAGTTGTGTAGTCTGAAACCACTTTTTCATTAAAAGTTAGTGTGTGTCTTTAAATGCTTAACAGGGCTGTCAAGCAGGATGCATTACAGATATAGGCTGTATGTTTATATCAGTTTTATTCAGCAAATTTTATTACTCTTCCTTTTTAACTCACCCTTGTTTTCATTGCTATAATTTGTATGAGACCATGTAATTATAGTATTGTTGACTGGAAGTGTGTGTGTGTGTGTGTGTGTGTGTATTTCAACTGTGTGGAACATTTTTAGATTTCCTAGGACTTTTGCCTTGTTCTCTGGTTCAATCTTTCCGCTCCATCTGTTGCAAAATGAAAGAGCGAGTGAAACATTTCAAGAGAAAAATTGTGTCTTAGACATCTAAGTCCTGTAATGTGGTGGCACTTGAAGTTCAGGTGATCCTGAAGTGATTATAATTCTTAAAACAAAAGTCCAATCTTAATAAGAATTGTTAAGTATCAGGACTTTTGTGTTATCTTGGATAAAGGAGAGAGGCAATTTCTTTATGTTGGAAAAAATGTATTTTTGGTGTTATATCTATTGTAATAGAAGAGGGTTTGTACTATTTTTTTTTTAATAAGAGTCATCTAAGACTCAGCCTCAGGAAGTCACGCAAACATATACTTCGATCCTTTTTTGTCCAGGGAAAATCTGTACTTATATATGAAGGAATGTTTTATATGTTCTACAGAACTCGTCCTTTTATATAACTCTCTATTTGCCTGGCAATTACATTTGTTCCTTGTTAGTGCATTGGAGTGCTCGTATACCCTATGTAAATATTTATGTAATTCCTTTCTCAGAGTGGGAGAACATGAGATATAAAAATCTCCTGAAACCAAAAAGAGAGATTTTACTTTGGTCCTTTATATTTGGAAATATATCTTAATTTATGATATTCCACAGTGTGAATATTAAGAGAAATACATTCAAGATTTGATTGGTTTCCCTAAGGTCCTCTACTCCCAAGACATCAGTGATCAACTTACTATCGTCAACCTTCTTAGTATGAAGAATTCTTGGTTTTCAACAGCTCTTTGGAGTGCTTGTGTGATATAGGTGGCTGAGGTGATTAAATTGTATGGTCCTGAATGCTTATCATCACTGGTGTTCTTGGGATTACAAAACTCAAAAGCGAATGGATGAGCAAAACCGCTGAAACCTTGTCTAGTACTTGTATAGAGCGTGGTGTTCTGGAAATAAAATCAATTTTCTTCTGATTTGGTGAATAACTCTAAGTGCAGTTTTCAGAGTTCAGAAATCTTAATTTATCTGAATTGCAGCCCTGTTCTTTTTCAGTTTGAGAAAGTGTTCATGACTGTTAAAACAAGAATGAAAAATATGGGCATGAAGCAGATGTTACTTTTGCCTGCCAGACCAAGAATTGGCTGAGACTGAATTGGCTAACTGTCTAGTTCTCACACATAATGCAGTATTTCTGAATGAAAAGGGTGTGGATTGGATCTAGAGAAAAGACTTTTAAATATTTAGATAAATAAATGGACTCTGTAATTCTTAGTATAGATTCAGATGGGCATATTCTTTGAATAGTTTGATTTTTCTTTTTCTTATTCAGCTTATGTTCACTTAACATGTGAACTGTGTACTGTGTACTACTGGAGTAGCTTTCGGAAAAGTGTCCCTGTGGACACTGTATCCCTGCTTTGTGAAAACTGCAGTATTTCCAGAATAAAGTAAGATAAATAAACATGCCATTCCAGAAATGAATGCTGAGGGAGGGAGGGAGGTGTCCTGCAATAGCTACTCCAGTGCTTTTCCCAAAATAGACAGGCTTCTAGTTTTCTCTAAGTGAAGATCAGTCTAAAGCATGTCTAAAGGATGCCAACATTTCTAAAGAATGATAAAGCCCAGCACTGCCTTTGTTAGTAGCTAGCAAGAGCTTAAGTACGGATAGTCAAATTAACGATATTTTGCACCATGCTCAGCTACTTCCTTGGTGAAAGGAAGTCTGTGTTTCTAGTAAGACACTGGTCTGAGACTCAGGACACAACATTTGCTCTTACTGGTGGCATGAATGACCTCAAGCAGATTGCTCAGGTCACATTTTGGCAAAAGGCTTAAGCACGGATTTGTGTCCAAATGATTGAAAGACGTGTTTCGTGGAACAGAGAGAATAATCCCACTGCTACTTAACCTGTCGTGTAAAAAAGAAGGAAAAATACCAAACCTTTTCTATCCCCTCTTTCTGCATGGTCCACTTGCATTGTCAGCTTTCCAAGACAAGTATTCTTCTTCTGCAGAAATACATCCTCTTTGTAATGCACCTCTGCCAGGTGAATTGGTTCATGCTATCAGCTGTCATAACCAGCTCCCTAGCAGTTGTGACTTTTCTCTGAAATTTCTTGGCACAGCTGTTTGGGTGAGTATTCTCTAACATGTTTCAGCCAAATGACAGAAGGACCTACTATTAAGCCTGCTTTTTGCAGCTAGTTTGGGTAATTTAGGCTCAGATGAGATGGTCATCCAGGAGCAGCAATGTCATCTGGCAGGATGTAGTACTGAGAAGCAGGGAGTGGTTGCATCTTCTATTGGCACAGCCATGGTGTTTTATGGGTCCAGAGCGCTCTTGTAGACAAGATAAACACAGTGCAGCTCTTTGTAAAGAGATCTGCAAATAGTACAGCTATAGAAAATTCTGTCATGCTTTCTTTTGTAATGGTTGGTCTGTCATTAGATGAGTGAACTAGTCCTAGTTTTGTGTGTTGCATTTATGAAATCTTTATTTTTTTCTTACATTTGAATGGGGTTTTTTGTTTGTTTGTTTACAGTACACCTTATACTTGGACATACAAGATTTTGGCAGAGTTACATGTTTGTTATTTTTGAACACTTAGCCAGAGTATTTTATATCTCAAAAACACACATACAATTTTCTGCTTTAAAGCCATAAGAAGTTATTTGTCAATCAAAATAAAAATGTCAGAAATGCTAGAATTTTATTTTCATGACTGGAGCTGCCGATACCTCTTCCAAGACAGTAATATTACATTTTCAGTCTTACTAGCTTTCTATGTTACCATTTAAATACGTAATTCATACAGAAAATATATTTAAGAGCAGTGTAAGGTTGCATGATTATGTTCTGAAAAGTCAGGAACGCCGAATGCAGCATGCAGGAGGTTTCAACACATAAACAGTCCTTGCTGTAGTTACACGCAGATTTAGGATCTGCTCTTCATGTGGATCTCCATTTGCATTCTTATTTATTAGCCTTTGAAATGGGAAATTAAACTAAATGATAGATTTCTAGGAGGTGTGGGGAATAGTTAGGTAGTTCTTGGTTTCTTTCATTCATTCCATCTGTCCTGAACCAGACCCTTCATCTCATTCTCCAGCTGAAACTCTTTGCAGGAATTGGTTTGAAGATTGCTGATGTTTTTTGAT